>NC_069499.1:676906086-677051086 GCF_027579735.1 Bombina bombina
AGCAACCAATCAGCAGCTACTGAGCCTATCTAGATATGCTTTTCCGCAAATTATATAAAAAAAATTAAGCAATTTAGATAATAGAAGTAAATTAGAAAGTTGTTTTAAATTGCCTGTTCTTTCTAAATCATTAAATAAAAAATGTGGGTTTCATGTCCCGTTAAGGCCACTGCTCCTTGACCTGTCCACCAGCTAGAAGGTAGCAGATTGAAATCCTCCTGATCCGATTAATAATAATAAAATATATAATAGATATAACCTTTGTTTGTGGTTATCTTGTTTCAGCTTTTTCTTCAAAAGATAGGTACAGTTTTTGTTTTAATTAGTTAAAGTACTTGTTAAATATTTTGAACAAGTATCTCACACTTAGATTTCAGTCAAATATATTATACTAGATTACATTTTAAAAGCAGAAACTCCCAATGCCCAGTATTTCATGTTTCACATAAACAAACCCTAGCTAAGTGCTCCAGGATTTTGTTGTTTGTAATACTGCTCTCTTATTACCCATTTAGAAAATCATATGTTATATCAGCAAACCTTTCAAGCTCTGGCAAAGATTTTTACTCAGTTTATACAAACTAAAATGCAATATACCATTATGTTTGTATTTATATATTTAACAGTTTCTTAAACTGTGTATGAAAGTGTAAACTGTAAAGTAGAAAACTGTAATGATTTATTACTATGGGAGAGGGGATTCTTACATTTAACTTATTGTAGTGTGAAAATACAAATCAGTAATTTACCCAGAGCAAAATTACTAGAATATTAATTCAACAACTGATTTATATTAATATCAAATGAGCTATCTAAATAAGTGAGAAAGAGCTACGGCCAGATTACGAGTTTTGCGCTAGAGGCTATGCGGTGCTAACGAGCAGTTTTCCCTCACCGCTCACTTACATACAGCGCTGGTATTACGAGTTTTCAGAAACCCGTCGTTAAAAGGCAATTTCCGCACTCCAATACCAGCGCTGCTTAAGTCAGCGGTGAGCTGGTCGTATGTGCTTGTGCATGATTTCCCCATAGGAATCAACGGGGAGAGCCGACTGAGAAAAAGTCTAACACCTGCAAAAAAGCAGCGTAAAACTCCTTAACGCAGCCCCATTGATTCCTATGGGGAAACAAAAGTTATGTCTACACCTAACACCCTAACATGAACCCGAAGTCTAAACACCCCTAATCTTACACTTATTAACCCTAATCTGCCGCCCCCGACATCGCCGACACCTGCATTATATTTATTAACCCCTAATCTTCCGCTCCGGACACCACCGCCACCTACATTATATTTATGAACCCCCCTATTCTGCTGCCCCTAACATCGCTAACACCTACATTATATTTATTAACCCCTAATCTGCCGCGCCCAATGTCGCTGCTACCTACCTACACTTATTAACCCCTAATCTGCCGTCCCCAACGTCACTGCCACTATAATAAACATATTAACCCCTAAACCGCCGCACTCCCGCCTTGCAAACATTAGTTAAATATTATTAACCCCTAATCTGCCGTCCCTAACATCGACGCCACCTACCTACATTTATTAACCCCTAATCTGCTGCCCCCAACGTCGCCACCACTATATTAGTTATTAACCCCTAAATCTAAGTCTAACCCTAACCCTAATACCCCCTAACAAATATAATTTAAATAAGTCTACATAAAATTCCTATCATTAACTAAATTATTCCTATTTAAAACTAAATACTTACCTATAAAATAAACCCTAAGCTAGCTACAATATAACTAATAGTTACATTGTAGCTATCTTAGGGTTTATTTTTATTTTACAGGCAAGTTTGTATTTATTTTAACTAGGCAGAATAGTTATTACATAGTTACTAACTATTTAATAGACTACCTAGCTAAAATAAATACAAAAGTACCTGTAAAATAAAACCTAACCTAAGTTACACTAACACCACACTATAATTAAATACATTAACTAAATTAACAATTAAATCAATTAAATTAAATTAGCTAAAGTACAAAAAAAACACTAAATTACAAAAAATAATAAACAAATTACAAGATATTTAAACTAATTACACCTAATCTAATAGCCCTATCAAAATAAAAAAGCCCCCCCAAAATAAAAAAACACCTAGTCTAAACTAAACTACCAATAGCCCTTAAAAGGGCCTTTTGCGGGGCATTGCCCCAAAGTAATCAGCTCTTTTACCTGAAAAAAAATACAAACAACCCCCCAACAGTAAAACCCACCACCCACACAACCAACCCCCCAAATAAAATACTAACTAAAAAAACCTAATCTCCCCATTGCCCTGAAAAGGGCATTTGGATGGGCATTGCCCTTAAAAGGGCAGTTAGCTCTTTTGCAAGCCCAAAGTCCCTAACCTAAAAATAAATCCCACCCAATACACCCTTAAAAAAACCTAACACTAACCCCCTGAAGATCAACTTACCGGGAGAAGTCTTCCTCCAAGCCAGGCAAAGTGGTCCTCCAGACGGGCAGAAGTCTTCATCTAGACAGCATCTTCTATCTTCATCCATCCGGCGCGGAGCGGGTCTATCTTCAAGACATCCGGCGTGGAGCATCCTCTTCCAACTAAGTCTAAGGTGTTCCTTAGATTCCGATTGGCTGATAGAATTCTATCAGCCAATCGGAATTAAGGTAGAAAAAATCCTATTGGCTGATGCAATCAGCCAATAGGATTGAAGTTCAATCCTATTGGCTGATCCAATCAGCCAATAGGATTGATCTTGCATTCTATTGGCTGATTGGAACAGCCAATGATAGGAATTTTATTTAGACTCAATAAGTGTAGGTAGGTGGCGGCAACATTGGGGCGGCAGATTAGGGGTTAATAAATATAATGTAGGTGGCGGCGATGTTGGGGGCAGCAGATTAGGGGTTCATAAATATAATGTAGGTGGTGGCGGTGTCCGGAGCGGCAGATTAGGGGTTAAAAATTTTATTATAGAGTTTGCGATGTGGGAGGGCCTCGGTTTAGGAGTTAATAGGTAGTTTATGGGTGTTAGCGTACTTTTTAGCACTTTAGTTATGAGTTTTATGTTACGGCGTTGTACCATAAAACTCTTAACTACTGACTTTTAAATGCGTTAGGACTCTTGACAGGATAGGGAGTATCGCTCACTTTTTGGCCTCCCAGGACAGACTCGTAATACCAGCACTATTATGTATGGAGAGAGTGGTGTGTACTCAGTGGACACACCACGCCCTTAGGGGGCTCTTCCTCAGTTCCAATATAATAGGTGATATGGTAGTGCTTGTATTGTCTCGACAGAAAAAAACAGGCCTAAATCTAAAAATATGATAATAGCAACAATTATAAAACTATAAATACAACCCTAAAAAATCTAAAATGTGGACATAGGTAAGTAACCACAATGCTGAAAATGATAATAGTAAAATACTATATATATATATATATATATATATATATATATATATATATATATATATATATAAGAATATATATATATATATATATATATTACTAGAATATAAACATAGATTGGAAAAAATATTAAAACCAATTCAAAACCAAATAATGATAATGTGAAAGTCTATGAGTCCAGGGTAAGGACAATTTCCAGATGTTTGAGGCTGCACTCTGTCAAAGGATGGCTATCCTGTAGTATGGAATCTAAGAAAGAATAAAAAACAGAGGCGCCACTATGGCCTAATATCGCCAGTACAGGTAAAATGAGCAGCAATATGAGAATGTGAATACTCACAAACATAAAGCACCCCACTGGTGCTAGTAGAGCAGACTGACACTTCTCAGTGGTTCAGCACACTGTATCCAAAGCGCAGAGACAGTCAGGAATCCTCTGACACTCCAATGTATATGTGCCTATGGATAAAGGAAAAAGCAACACGACATGGCCCAATATCATCAAGACAAGGGGAAAATAATACCAATTGCTTGCACTTACAAGATGGTGGGCACCTGCAGGTGCAATCTCAGCAAACTGGAGCCAAAACGTCGCCCAGTAGACTTAAAACAGCAATCCTCAACAGGAACCAGGATCAACGATATAATTTATCACAGGAGGTGAAAAAAAATACGCACAATAGCAAGTGTATAAAAGTATAAAAGTCTTTATTGACACAGCAACTAGTTTCTCAGCCTACTCAGGGCTGTTTCATCAGGCTATAACAAACATTATAAAACACTTGCTATTTAACAGAAATCTAAAAACAAATGGGCTATTGTGATTGGATAATCAATTAGCAGAAACACAATTGGCAAAAAAAACACACCTAACTACATTCACCTTTGTGTGGTTGTTAAGGTAACCTTTGTAAACACATGTATGTAAGATGATATTTAAACATGTTGAACCTCCTTACAAATACAATGTATAAATAGATGTATAAAAACATACAATACAAAATAACTAAAAAACTACATTCAACATAACATTTCTATGATTTATATTAATTTTTAATATGTCCTATTGAGATAGACTTTGGACAAAAATGTTATGTTTAATGTAGTTTTTTAGTTATTTTGTATTGTATGTTTTTATACATCTATTTATACATTGTATTTGTAAGGAGGTTCAACATGTTTAAATATCATCTTACCTACATGTGTTTACAAAGGTTACCTTAACAACCACACAAAGGTGATTGTAGTTAGGTGTGTTTTTTTGCCAATTGTGTTTCTGCTAATTGATTATCCAATCACAATAGCCCATTTGTTTTTAGATTTCTGTTAAATAGCAAGTGTTTTATAATGTTTGTCATAGCCTGATGAAACAGCCCTGAGTAGGCTGAGAAACTAGTTGCTGTGTTAATAAAGACTTTTATACTTTTATACACTTGCTATTGTGTGTATTTTTTTCACCTCCTGTGATAAATTATATCGTTGATCCTGGTTCCTGTTGAGGATTGCTGTTTTAAGTCTACTGGGCGACGTTTTGGCTCCAGTTTGCTGAGATTGCACCTGCAGGTGCCCACCATCTTGTAAGTGCAAGCAATTGGTATTATTTTCCCCTTGTCTTGATGATATTGGGCCATGTCGTGTTGCTTTTTCCTTTATCCATAGGCACATATACATTGGAGTGTCAGAGGATTCCTGACTGTCTCTGCGCTTTGGATACAGTGTGCTGAACCACTGAGAAGTGTCAGTCTGCTCTACTAGCACCAGTGGGGTGCTTTATGTTTGTGAGTATTCACATTCTCATATTGCTGCTCATTTTACCTGTACTGGCGATATTAGGCCATGGTGGCGCCTCTGTTTTTTATTCTTTCTTTAATACCAGCACTATGGAAGTCCCATAGAAAAAAGACTTTACAAAGATTACGTAAATTGTTTTGCGGTAAGGGCCAAAAAAGTGTGCGGTGACCCTAAACCTGCAAGACTCGTAATACCAGCGGGCGTAAAAAAGCAGCGTTAGTACCTCTTAATGCTGTTTTTTTTACCCTAACGCACAACTTGTAATCTAGCCGCTAATTTGTATATCATGCATACAGCCCCATTTACCAATGTGTGGACAGAGAATATATACTGTATGTGTATTCTCACACATGACTATAGATAGACAGACAGACAGACAGACAGACAGATAGATAGATAGATAGATAGATAGATATAGATAGATATAAAGATAGATAGATAGATATAGGATAGATAGATAGATAGATAGATAGATAGATAGATAGATAGACTGATAGATGATAGATAGATAGATAGATAGAAAGATAGATAGAAAGATAAATATATGATAGATAGATAGATAGATAGATAGATAGATCGATAGATGATAGAGTCAAAGAGAGAGGCAGCATATGCTATCATTAGCAATTACTTTTCTAACACTATACTCAAACATCAGGCCATCAGAAGTATTACCAAAGCAACTGTTTTATTTATACAAGCTACGCACCAAAAAATCAGACCTCAGATGAGACCAACACCTTCTGCATATCCTTTATTCCTGGTCACATAAGAGCTCAGACTAATTCCCCATGCAACACCTTTATACTACTTATGAGCACCCACAATCTCAGAACAGATTAGGGCCTTCTGTGGCTTCTTTAGAACAGTTACTAAAAATAAAGAACAGAGGACACCCCATTGTGCAGATCATTTCAGTATAAATCATGAAAAATAATTAAAAAAAATATATAAATCTCTAAAAAGTATTAACCCCTTCAGGACCAGGAATGTTAGAGAAAAACCCTAACAGTCTGAGAATTTTTACCATTTTTGCTATCACTCAATTTAAACACTAACGGCTAGATTTAGAGTTCTGCGGCCAAAGGGGTGCGTTAGCTACACATGCTTTTTTTTCCCCGCACCTTTTAAATACAGCTGGTATTTAGAGTTCACAGAAGGGCTGCGTTAGGCTCCAAAAAAGGGAGCGTAGAGCATATTTACCGCCACTGCAACTCTAGATACCAGCAGTGCTTACGGACGCGGCCAGCTTCAAAAACGTGCTCGTGTACGATTCCCCCATAGGAAACAATGCGGCTGTTTGAGCTGAAAAAAAATCTAACACCTGCAAAAAAGCAGCGTTAAGCTCCTAACGCAGCCCCATTGTTTCTTATGGGGAAACACTCCCTAAGTCTGCACCTAACACCCTAACATGAACCCCGAGTCTAAACACCCCTAACATTACACTTATTAACCCCTAATCTGCCGCCCCCGCTATCGCTGACACCTGCATATTATCATTAACCCCTAATCTGCCGCTCCGTACACCGCCGCAACCTACGTTATTCCTATGTACCCCTAGTCTGCTGCCCCTAACACCGCTGACCCCTATATTATATTTATTAACCCCTAATCTGCCGCCCCAACGTCGCCTCCACCTACCTACACTTATTAACCCCTAATCTGCCGACCGGAGCTCGCCGCTACTCTAATAAATGTATTAACCCCTAAAGCTAAGTCTTACCCTAACACTAACACCCCCCTAAGTTAAATATAATTTAAATCTAACTAAATAAATTAACTCTTATTAAATAAATTATTCCTATTTAAAGCTAAATACTTACCTGTAAAATAAACCCTAATATAGCTACAATATAAATTATAATTATATTGTAACTATTTTAGGATTAATATTTATTTTACAGGCAACTTTGTATTTATTTTAACCAGGTACAATAGCTATTAAATAGTTAATAACTATTTAATAGTTACCTAGTTAAAATAACTACAAAATTACCTGTAAAATAAATCCTAACCTAAGTTACAATTAAACTTAACACTACACTATCAATAAATTAATTAAATAAAATACCTACAATTAAACCTAACACTACACTATCAATAAATTAATTAAATAAAATACCTACAAATAAATGCAATTAAATAAACTAACTAAAGTACAAAAAATAAAAAAGAACTAAGTTACAAAAAATAAAAAAATATTTACAAACATTAGAAAAATATTACAACAATTTTAAACTAATTACACCTACTCTAAGCCCCCTAATAAAATAACAAAGCCCCCCAAAATAAAAAAATGCCCTACCCTATTCTAAAATTAAAATAGAAAAGCTCTTTTACCTTACCAGCCCTGAAAAGGGCCCTTTGCGGGGCATGCCCCAAAGAATTCAGCTCTTTTGCCTGTAAAAAAAAAAACCTAAAATACCCCCCCCAAACATTACAACCCACCACCCACATACCCCTAATCTAACCCAAACCCCCCTTAAATAAACCTAACACTAAGCCCCTGAAGATCTCCCTACCTTGTCTTCACCACACGGGTCCCGATCTGTCCAGAAGAGCCTCCGAAATCTTCATCCAAACCCAAGCGGGGGCTGAAGAGTGACGTCCATCCTCCGGCTGAAGTCTGGATCCAAGCGGTGGCTAAAGAATTCCATCTTCGGGCAGAAGTCTTCACCCTATCCGGGCAGAAGAGTCGATCCGGACCGGCAAACATCTTCATCCAAGCCGCATCTTCTATGTTTTTCGATCCGATGACGACCGGCTCCATCTTGAAGACCTCCGGCGCGGATCCATCCTCTTCTTGCGACGTCCTAAGTCCGAATGAAGGTTC
This sequence comes from Bombina bombina, assembly GCF_027579735.1. Taxonomy (NCBI): domain Eukaryota; kingdom Metazoa; phylum Chordata; class Amphibia; order Anura; family Bombinatoridae; genus Bombina; species Bombina bombina. The sequence goes on from NC_069499.1 coordinate 676,914,103, forward strand.
CTTTAAATGATGTCATCCAAGATGGTGTCCCTCGAATTCCGATTGGCTGATAGGATTCTATCAGCCATTCGGAATTAAGGTAGGACAATTCTGATTGGCTGATGGAATCAGCCAATCAGATTCAAGTTCAATCCGATTGGCTGATCCGATCAGCCAATCAGATTGAGCTTGCATTCTATTGGCTGATAGGAACAGCCAATCGGATTGAACTTGAATCTGATTGGCTGATTTCATCAGCCAATCAGAATTTTCCTACCTTAATTCCGATTGGCTGATAGAATCCTATCAGCCAATCGGAATTCGAGGGACGCCATCTTGGATGACGTCCCTTAAAGGAACCGTCATTCGTCGGGAAGTCGTCGGTGAAGATGGATGTTCCGCGTCGGCGGGATGACCATGGATCCGGAAGAAAGAAGATTGAAGATGCCGCTTGATAGAAGACTTCAGCCCGATCATGGACCTCTTCAGCTCCCGCTTGGATGAAGACTTCAGTCGGATCATGGACATCTTCAGCCCCCCGCTTGTAGCTATATTAGGGTTTATTTTACAGGTAAGTATTTAGCTTTAAATAGGAATAATTTATTTAATAAGAGTTAATTTATTTCGTTAGATTTAAATTATATTTAAGTTAAGGGGGTGTTAGTGTTATGGTTAGACTTAGCTTTAGGGGTTAATACATTTATTATAGTAGCGGTGTGGTCCGGTCGGCAGATTAGGGGTTAATAATTGTAGGTAGATGGAGGCGACATTGGGGGCGGCAGATTAGGGGTTAATAAATATAATAGAGGGGTCGGCGGTGTTAGGGGCAGCAGATTAGAGGTACATAGGGATAACGTAGGTTGCGGCGGTGTACGGAGCGGCAGATTAGGGGTTAAAAAAATATGCAGGTGTCAGCGATAGCGGGGGCGGCAGATTAGGGGTTAATAAATATTATGTAGGTGTCGGCGGTATTAGGGGCAGCAGATTAGGGGTACATAGGGATAACGTAGGTGGCGGCGGTGTGCGGTCGGCAGATTAGGGGTTAAAAATTTTTAATAGAGTGGCGGCGATGTGGGGGGGGGCCTCGGTTTAGGGGTACATAGGTAGTTTATGGGTGTTAGTGTACTTTAGAGCACAGTAGTTAAGAGCTTTATAAACCGGCGTTAGCCCAGAAAGCTCTTAACTACTGACTTTTTTCTGCGGCTGGAGTTTTGTCGTTAGATTTCTAACGCTCACTTCAGCCACGACTCTAAATACCGGAGTTAGAAAGATCCCATTGAAAAGATAGGATACGCAATTGACGTAAGGGGATCTGCGGTATGGAAAAGTTGCGGCTGCAAAGTGAGCGTTAGACCCTTTCCTGACTGACTCTAAATACCAGCGGTAGCCCAAAACCAGCGTTAGGAGCCTCTAACGCTGGTTTTGACGGCTAACGCCAAACTCTAAATCTAGCCGAAAGAGCCTTGTTTTTCTCTTTTTGCCTATCAAAACTAAATATATATTTTAGCAGGCAACTCAAGGTAATGATCTAGGCCCATTTTGGTATATTTCATGACACTGTTTCACCGCCAAATGTGATCATCTTGAAAAATTGTTAACTTTTTCCACAAATTTTGCATTTCTCACTAAAATTATTTACAGTACATAACATGATTGTAGCTGTAGACTGTATGATTTATGAAAACAGATAAAAAAAATCTCAAATGGGTCACTCACAAGTGAGATGGCACTATATAGATGAATAGTGCAAATAGGCAGGCTGGATGTCGCAGCCACCAGCTGGCTTATGCTCCTGGCAACAACCTCTAGGGAAATTCCTCCTTGGACATGACCGTCTCTAAAATCCTGCCACAGGCAATCAGGAGAAATTCATCAGCCACTTTCCACATACAGTACTCAGCAACTTGATTCAAAACTTTAATAAAACATCAGTAAACAGCTGATCTGTTTAAAAACATGCAATGCGTTTCTCATCTCAAGGACGAGCAGTTTCATCAGGCCTGAGCCAGAAGGTTGGATGTAAGTTCTACGTCAACAGGGTAAGTGGGGCACAGTACCCTGTGACGTAGTACAAAGCCACATGGCTTAAGGAGTTAAAACAAACCATGAGGGATGATTTACAGAGCTAACACCCTATTTAACTTTGAAGTATGTTTCTCAGCTACTCAGAGATGTTTCTCCACAATAATTATGTAAAAAAAAGTTTGTTGTAATACAGTCTGGGCTAAATTACAAGTGGCGCGTTCAGTTGTGCATGTATTACAACTTAAAGGTAATTGTGATTGCAAGAGCGCAAACTAAGGGGCCGATTTATTATGCTGTGAATGCAGCAGTTTCCGCGCAAGTCTTTAGGCTTGCCGGAAACATAAGTTAAGAAACAGCAGTTTTAAGACCACTGCTCCTTAACTCGTCCACCACCACTGAGGCTTGTGCAATGATAATTGCCGAATATTGTATGCTGTTGGCATTTATCGATGTCGGGGCAGACATGATCATGTCCATCCGACAAATGAAAAATCGGCCCCTAAATATGCACTTGTCGGGTTCATATATACAGTTACACTCACATATATGATATCTAATTAAAATGATTCATATAAATATTTTAAAAAATGATAAGGGTTATAGTATTTGAAAAGGTATCTGAGTGAAAAGGGCTATAATTTATATAAAACACAGCACATGCAATAACGCCCCCTGCAGATTCACGACCAATCTGCCGCTAGCAGGGGATGTTAATCAACCCAATCGTATATGATTGGGCTAATTGCTGTGCGCCGACTCATAGGTGGCGGATGAGTTAAGGAGCAGCGGTCTTAAGACCGCTACTTCTTAACTCCTGTTTCCAGTGAACCTGAAGGTTTGCATGGAAACAGCTGCATTCAGCTCCATTCGGGCCTTAATAAATAGACCCCATGGTCTTGAATTAGATTGATCAAATATTACATGAAAACTAGTACAAAAAGTATTTTCCTTAGTGAAGATTCTCAGTGCAACATATCTAATGTTTCCATTGTGCAAAGTCAATTAAAAACCATTTGATCATTTAAGATTGGTTGCGTTTGATTTTGAAGATTATTGTACTGCATAAACCAGAACAAAAAGTTGTTCTAACAGATTGCAGTAGACACCATGCAGTTATTGAAATGTCAATTAATTGGGCACAAGGAAGGCATACAGTTAGTGGCATGGTGAGCTGTTAATTGTTATGCTTTCTGTCAAAATGGAGGAGCAACAAAGTGAAAATGAAGGCTTTGAAAGAAAGTCATAAGTAAGGGATATTTGTTTCCATAGGATGAAATATTAATGCATGCATCTTACAGATTATAAACTACCCATTGATATGTATTATGAAGGGGTTGTCTAATAGATAATTCCCTGCTTTGTTTGCCATGTGCTGCTGGCAGCCATTTTACTCACCTCTCTTGCTATGAGGAATAGAAGAAAATAGAGGGGCGCCTCATGTGTAGGATCAACAGATATAAAAATCAGTAATAACAGTAGTAGAGCCAAATGGGTACTCACACACTTCACAAGCACACCAATGTGCCGGTAGTAGCAAGCTGCAGATTCAAATAGGTGTGGCAGCTCACCTCTCAGGTAGTACTGTGATGCTGGAGATGGAAAAGGAGACACAGAAAAAAAGCACTACATGTGCAGACTGTTAAAAATATAACAAACGATATTTTCAGTGGTACAGATGGTTACTCACATACTCTATGAGCACACTTATGTGCTGGTATAAACAAGCTGCAAATTTTAGGCAGGTGTAGCAGCTCACCCCAGATCAGATTTCTTAATGCTGTAATCAAATGGCTCCAATAGGTAACACAAAGTCACAAAAAGGTAGAGAGACTCTTATGTATCAGCAGGGCAGTAGGTAGGTAAAGATATCCACTCAAAGGCGTATTTTCAGTAAAATACAAATATTTATTAAAAACAAAAGTTAAAAAACACAACAGAACAATTGCTGTGTTAGGTGGATAAAAAAGGGGTTAACAGTGACCCCAATACTGCAACGCGTTTCTCGGTTTTGCACCGTTTCATCAGGCATAAAATTTTCTTATGAATTGTTATTATTGAAATGTCAATTAATTGGGCACAAGGAAGGCATACAGTTAGTGGCATGGTGAGCTGTTAATTGTTATGCTTTCTGTCAAAATGGAGGAGCAACAAAGTGAAAATGAAGGCTTTGAAAGAAAGTCATAAGTAAGGGATATTTGTTTCCATAGGATGAAATATTAATGCATGCATCTTACAGATTATACGCTACCCATTGATATGTATTATGAAGGGGATATCTAATAGATAATTCCCTGCTTTGTTTGCCATGTGCTGCTGGCAGCCATTTTACTCACCTCTCTTGCTGACTCTGGTGCATACTGTGTGATGCTGCTCATTTCCTGCACTTCCTTTTATGGCCAGACTAGTGTACATCATCCATGTGAGATAGGATGCAGTCTCAGAATTGTGATGTCATCACTTATTATTTAAAGGGCCTCTGTTCAGTATGCTTTGCCCTTGCGTTGTCTCAGACCTGTTTGTGGGAGCTCCTGTTTATTACCTGGCTGTCTGACGTCCCTCCTGGTTCCTGATCCTGACTTGTTCCTGACTCTGCTGTTCTCCTTGTTCCTGATTCCGGCTCATCTGACTACTCACTTTGGCTCCTGACTTGGCTTGTCTGACTATTTGTTTTGGCTCCTGACTCGGCTCGTCTGACTACCAGCTCTGGTTTTAATTCCTGGCTTGTTATTTGACTTGTGGACTTTTTATTATTTTTTGCTATTAATAAAGGTGTGATTATTTTTGCACTTCTCGTCTCAGTCTGATTCCTGGCACCCTGACATTACGCAAGGGCCATGAATCCTGATGGTGCTAATAATCCACCTTTGCCTGCCATAATTTCCAGGATGGATGAACAGGATCACCGCTTGGATCAATTTGCACTAGCCCTGCAAACCCTGCTGACTCGCACTGCACATTTGGACCAAAGTGTCCCGCAAGTTATGGCTACTCCTGTTTCCGCTGCTGCACCTAGTCCTACCAGGAGCATGTCCAGTTCTGCACCTCTACCTCAGCGATATGGAGGTGATCCTAATCAGTGCAAAGGGTTTTTGAACCAGGTGGGCATTTACTTTGAGATGTTACCTGAGGCGTTTCCCTCTGACAGAGCTAAGGTGGGATTTCTCATCTCGTTACTCTCTAGCACAGCTCTTGCCTGGGCTAAACCCTTGTGGGAGACTAATAAACCTGTGATTTCAAATTACCCTGAATTTGTGGCCTCCTTTCGAAGGGTATTTGATGTTCCGTCTTGCTCCTCCTCTGCTGCTAAACGACTCATGTCCATTCAGCAAGGTACAAGATCTGTTGCTCAGTATGACATTGAGTTCCATATGCTTGCTGCAGAGGTAGGTTGGAACAATGAAGCCCTTGTTGCCGCCTTCTTTCATGGGCTCTCTGATGCGATAAAAGATGAAGTTGCTGCCAGAGATTTACCAGAAGATCTCGATGTTAGGATATGTTAGGATATGTTTGGTTTAAATGATTAATACTACAGCAACAGCTTTCTGCCAATGTAGGACCACTCAGTCTCACACCTTACCTCGGATACCCACAGATTGAACTTAAGGGAACCCTGATATGCTCATTGATCTGAGGGTCACTACAGCAGGGTAGCTGAGTGAAAACGGAACCTTCACGCAACAGAATCTGCTAGCAGCAGATAGAAGAGATATAAACAGAGATGGCAACTCACACGTGGTGAGAGAGTTAATTGCTGCAGGAGCCTTGATTCAGACACACAAGCAGACAAACTTTAAATATATACAATGAGCTTGTCAATCATACCAACAGTCACACAGCAGATTAGTTATGAATAGCAAGCTGAGAATATAATATAATCCTCTTTGAGAATGTATACTTTTACATCCAAACTTGTCCAATATAACTTATGAGCAGAAAGTAAAGTTGCTGTGTTGTTCTTATAAAGCAGGTGTAAATTGATATAATACAGACAGTCATTTGTAAGCAGGCTTGAAAGTGAATTTGAAAACGTATTAGTGAATGTTTAGGAAGTCCGTTATGAACAAAATTGTAGCAATATATCTCCTTGTCAGAGATAGTAGTATTTGAAAGTTATCTGGGAAAAGTAGTTTAAGTCTCTAGTAAACCAATGCAACAAGAAATCAATTATAATTCCCCAGCATATGTGAGCGTTATTCACAGAGTTTGTATGGCAAGCTTGCAATTAGCAATGAAGTTGTAGCAGTACATGCAGTTCATATTATGCAAAATATACAGACCAGTGTTATGAGAGGTGGTTTTGAGCAGAGTAATACTGTTACCAGACAGCAAACAGTCCCATCGGTGAGAGAGAGAGAGCCAGAGACACAGCTGCGGCGGGAGAATGTCGGGCGTGACGTCACACGCTGCAGAGAGCAAACTTCAGTACAGCTGACACAGAAAGATTTCTGACTGATGTAAACACTGAAAGGTTCTTAACCACATCAAAGCTTGAGCAGGTAGATCCAAACAAATAGAATCTCAAGATGAATTTAAAGAGTAATGCAAGTACACACAATGTTTGCATAAACGGCTAGGTCTCTTCAGAAGCAGCTTATCACTGAGCAACAAATTACCAAGCAATGAGTTCTGTTGGGAGGTGCCTTAAATAGGGCTAGTGAGTACACTTTCTTAAAGGTACAGTATGACACAAGATGAAACCCTGACACTCGAGTCATTGGTGTCTTTTTTTATCCTAATTGACATCAGACTAAGTGAGAGGTCCTCTTTCAAGGAGCACTTGCGGAAGCCTCCTGTTCCGTTGTCTCCTACGTGTTTGTTCCCACCCATGCCTCCCTCTCCTCCCATGCCCCCTGGTCCCGAGTCACCAGGTACTACTGAGCTGATGCAGTTGGGATTCACGCGTCTCTCCATGGCGGAGAGGGCCTTTAGGAGGAGGGAGGGGCTCTGCCTCTATTGTGGGTTAAAGGGCCACCTTTTGAAGTCTTGTCCTACATGACCGGGAAACACTCACACCTAAGGTCCTGTCGGGGACAGACCTTGGGTGGTTTATCCTTGTCCTGGAACTGCTAAAGGAGAAACCTTTGGCCATGGTTGTCCTTTCCTGGGTGGACTCCTCTATAGTCACCCAGGCTCTTGTTGACTCCGATGCTGTGGGCTATTTCATTGACAGTGCTTTTGTATCAAAGCACTCCATTCCTGTTTTGCCTCGGTCTGTTTCACTTGCTATTGAGGCTATTGATGGCAGGCCCCTTCAGCCCGCAATCGTTACTCACGAAACTGCTCTGTTATCCATGGCTCTCCATTTTGAAACCCTCCCATTCCAGGTGATAAACTCTGCATTTTCCGGATGTTCTGGGTTATCCCTGGCTCCAAAAGCATAATCCCAGTCTCGACTGGCGGAGGTCCGAAATTTTGTTGTGGTCTCTGCAATGTATTTCCACTTGTCTTTGGAAACCAGTTAAAGTCTTGTGCACTTTTTCGGTATCTCAATTGCCAGATGAGTACCGAGAGTTCCTAGATGTTTTTGACAAGGTGCGTGCCGGTACGTTGCCTCCTCACCGGTCTTGCGATTGTGCCAGAGACCTGCAACCCGGAGCCATTCATCCTCTGGGCCAGGTTTATCCTCTGTCTGTTGCGGAGAATTGTGCTATGGAGGAGTATGTTGCCGATGCTCTGTCGCGGGGGATCATCTGCAAATCCTGCTCTCCTGCAGGGGTTGGCTTATTCTTTGTGAAGAAAAGGGTGGCAAGTTAAGACCATGCATAGATTATAGGGGTTTTAATCGTCTTACCATTAAGAATGCTTACCCTATTTCGCTCATTACGGAACTCTTTGACCGCCTCAAGGGAGCTATGGTCCTTGCTAAACTTGATTTGAGAGGAGCGTACAATCTCGTTAGGATCAAGGAGGGCCATGAATGGAAAATGGCATTTAACACCAGGAGCGGGCATTATGAGTATCTTGTAATGCCATTTGGCCTATGTAATGCTCCTGCTGTTTTCCAGGAATTTATTAATGATGTCCTACGAGATATGTTGCAACAGTGTGTTGTGGTGTACTTAGACGACATCCTCATACACTCACTCTGCTTGAGGCTCATCGTTCTGATGTTACACGGGTTCTTCAGAGACTACGTGAGAATGGCCTGTTTTGTAAACTCTAAAAATGTGAGTTCCATCAGACTCAAGTAACCTTCCTAGGTTATGTTTTCTCTGTTTGAGGGTTCTCCATTGATCCTGACAAGTTATCTGCAGTTCTACATTGGCCTTGCCCAGTTGGTCTTCGGTCTATTCAACGTTTCTTGGGGTTCGCCAATTACTATAGGAAGTTTATTAAAAGTTTTCTTCCTTGGTCAAGCCTATCACAGACATGACCCGTAAAGAGTATGATCCACTCCATTGGTCACCTACTACCATTAAGGCCTTTGATAGTCTTAAGACTGCCTTTGCTGCCGCTCCAGTTCTGGCTCATCCTAACCCTGTCCTGCCTTTCGTTCTTGAGGTCGATGCATCTGAGACTGGAGTAGGTGCCCTCTTGTCTCAATGTCCTACGCCTGATGGTTCCTTGCATCTGTGTGTTTTTTTCTCTAAGAAATTGTCTCCAGAAGAGTACAATTATGAAATTGGTGACAGGGAATTACTGGCCATAATTTTGGCACTCAAGGAATGGAGGCATCTTCTCAAGGGTACTAGCATGCCAGTGCTCATTCTTACTGACCACAAGACTTTTACTTATCTATCTGAAGCAAAACGTTTGTCGCCCCGACAGGTCAGATGGGCGCTATTTTTGTCTTGGTTTAATTATGTGGTCTCCTACCTGCCTGGTAGTAAGAATGTTAGGGCTGATGCCCTTTCTCGACAATTTTCGCCTCTGTCCAATGAGGAGTCTGTACCTACTCCAGTTATACATCCTGACCATATTTTTGCTGCCATACATACTAATTTGACTTCTCCCTTGGGGGAGGAGATCCTGGCTGCACAAACCAATGCACCTCCTGAGAAACCTAGTAGTAAGTGTTTTGTTCCTGAGAATCTTCGAACTAAACTTTTGCACACTTACCACTATCCTAAAGCCGCAGGTCAGCCAGGCAAGAACCAAATGATTTGGTCTGTCACTCGACAATTCTGGTGGCCAGGTCTTTGTTCTGATGTTGCTGCGTATGTTGCCACCTGCTCAGTTTGTGCACAGAATAAGACTCCTCGACGTCTTCCTGTGGGTCTTTTTCAATCTATTGCTAATGGAGAGCGTCCTTGAACACATCTTTCCATGATCTTCATTGTCGAGCTCCCTGTTTCCAATGGCAATACTATTATCCTTATGGTGGTTGACCGTTTTTCTAAAATGTCACATTGCATTCCCTTGAAGAAGTTGCCTACCACTCAGGAGCTTGCTTCAATTTTTGCCCGGGAGGTCTTACATTTACATGGGTTACCCAAGGAGATAGTGTCGGACTGGGGTAGCCAGTTTGTCTCCAGATTTTAGCGTTCCTTTTGTGCTCAAATGGGGATCCAGCTTTCCTTCTCCTCAGCATATCACCCTCAATCCAATGGGGCTGCAGAACGGTCTAATCAAGCTCTGGAACAGTTCCTCCATTGCTATGTATCAGATCACCACAATAATTGGTCTGAACTGTTACCTTGGGCAGAGTTTGCTCGTAATAGTGTTATTAATGCTTCCTCCAAGTTATCCCCGTTCATGGCGAATTATGGGTTTCAACCATCCTTGTTGCCCGATTCATTCATGTCTCAGGGTATTCCGGCTTTGGAGGAGCATCTCCGGCAACTCCGTTCCACGTTTGTGCAGATTCAGGATTGCCTTCATCGTTCTATGCAGCGCCAAAAGTTCCAGGCTGATCGTAGGTGTCTGCCTGAGCCTTCCTACCAGGTTGGTGAGAGAGTTTGGCTGTCCTCCTGCAACTTGAACCTTTGTGTGCCTTCCTATAAACTGGCTCCCCATTATGTTGGTCCTTTTCAAATACTCCGACGGGTCAATCCTGTGGCCTACGCTCTGGACCTTCCTCCTGCAATGCGTATCTCCAATGTTTTTCATGTCTCCCTCTTGAAACCATTGGTTTGTAATCAGTTTACCACTGTGTTGCCTTGTCCCCGTCCTATCTTTGTTGACAAACATGAGGAGTATGAGGTCAGCAGCATTATTGACTCTCAAATGTCCAGGGGCCGCATACAGTATTTGGTTCACTGGAGGGGCTACGGTCTGGAGGAGCGTTCATGGGTTCCCTCCTCTGATGTTCATGCTTCCGCCATCCTCCATGCCTTCCATGCCCATTTCCCCAATGCGGGGGAGGGGTCGTTGCGGCGAGGGTACTGTCAGGGTTTTTTACCTGCTTTGTTTGCCATGTGCTGCTGGCAGCCATTTTACTCACCTCTCTTGCTGACTCTGGTGCTGCTCATTTCCTGCACTTCCTTTTATGGCCAGACTGGTGTACATCATCCGTGTGAGACAGGATGCAGGTTTAGAATTGTGATGTCATCATTTATTATTTAAAGGGCCTCTGTTCAGTATGCTTTGCCCTTGCGTTGTCTCAGACCTGTTTGTGAGATCTCCTGTGTATTACCTGGCTGTCTGACGTCCCTCCTGGTTCCTGATCCCTGGCTTGTTCCTGACTCTGCTGTTCTCCTTGTTCCTGATTCTGGCTCATCTGACTACTCGCTTTGGCTCCTGACTCGGCTCGTCTGACTACCAGCTCTGGTTTTGATTCCAGGCTTGTTATTTGACATGTGGACTTTTTATTATTTTTTGCTATTAAAAAAGGTGTAATTATTTTTGCACTTCTCGTCTCAGTCTGATTCCTGGCACCCTGACACATTTTCTCATTAAAAAATGTTTATTGTAACCTTTTGTTACTATGTTATTGCGCATCTGAAGTTATTTCAATGGGGCATGAATGTGCACTAGTACTTTTCTATAAATATGTTCAACCCAGGGGGATGCTTCCGGGCAGCGACCAAGATGGTCGACATACTTTGATGCTGCATGGACCCACTGATAATTTTGCTGCATATCAGTGATTAGAGCCTTCATCCATACTGAAAATATACACCGATCAACTTATCTAACACTGTGGAACAAATTTGTGTGTTTGAGTAGCTCTATTGCCAGCTTTGAGGTACCGGAACGGTGAGCCTGCGGCAACAGCACTGTGATGCCTGAGGCATCCACCTAACCCCCCCGGTAGACCCGGGTAAGGACAGCCGATGTGAACTGTTAACTGGGGAAGCCACACTAGCTAAGAGATGCTTACTATTAGAGCACCTTTCAGCTACCCCAGATTGGAAACCTATACTTGCGGACCAAAAGTGCTCACCAGCTCAACACGAAGGGGCTATAATGGCATCTCCTCACTGTAGTGAGCAGATCATAGATGCAGTTGACCGATGGGAGAAAGAGGTGCAAAGGATTTTGATTGTCCACTTTGCTGAACTCCAACGGGACCTACTCGAATTAATGTAATGGGTCAACAGCCGCAACTAGAAGAAAATGTGGCACAGAGAGGCCCTAGCGCTGTGAAAGCCTTACTTGAGGTGAATGAGAGCGAGCGGAGAGATCCGGTGTCGGCTCAGTTCTATTTGGCAGTCCCACTGCAGTGAATAGCTACACAGGAAAAGAAAGATGTCACACAATCTACTATAACATATAACAGACCCAACTTCGGCCTCCATTTTATTGCCGGACTCTGTGGATATAAGTCGTGACGCACAAGCAAGGTAAACTGAGGTGCGTCAACATCTAAGATCTGTTCTTCTTCAATTAGATAAAAGTTGGGAGTTCCTTCAAAACCTTGAGGACACTATATCCATCCAGCAAAGAGACTTCACTATCTTCTATCGATTGCAGTGTGGGTACATTGCCGAAGATAAAGTCTGGAACTTTAGCCTCCTGTTGGAAAGGTTTGCTGGAACTTTGCACCAGAGAATAGGTGTGGGCTAATTATGTGTTTTGGGCTGCTCAGTATGCCAAATATTGAGACTAAGAAGACAGGTGTCTACCATTGTCTTAATATATGTCTAGTAATACCCATAGCCGTAGTCTACTTACTATATGATGACTGTGCCCAGTCTTTTTCTATGGAAAGCTCATATTACCATTGTTCATAGTTCATGCTGTACACTTTATACTCACTCATATGCAATATTTTATTAGGATAAAGTTAGAATAATGCTAATGACTTGGATGTGCCAGCTATGTTTAATTGGGAAATCATATGTTCAGTTAATGTTCTTTGTTCATATATTTAAGTTGAATAAGATTTTGTAGCAAGTCTAGGAAATATAGATAGCGGTGAATGTACCATTTTATAATATATAATATTTTATAATATGCCACCCTTTTATTGATTACAGTTGACTCCTAGATGCCATATACTGGGAATGCTGGGCTGTCTGCAGCCAAGACAGCAAGGGAGTAGTCAACTTATCTTCTTTGGGGTTTTATCTGTAGCTACATCTACTGCAGACATTATCCTCTATAAGACTCCATATTATAAATTGAAGTTTCCTTAAGATTTAACTACCTGGTACATATGGGCTTGTTCATCTCCCTTATAATGGTGTGGTTATTCTGTTTCTCCCTACTCCCATAAGGTTACTTGGCCCCACTTAAAGGGACATGAAACCCACATTTTTTCTTTCATGATTTAGAAAGAGAATGCAATTCTAAACATCGTTCTAATTTACTTATATTATCTAATTTGTTTTATTCTCTTGATATTATGTGCTGAAAAGCATATCTAGATATGCTCAGTAGCTGCTGATTGGCTGCTGCACATAGAAGCCTCGTGTGATTGGCTCACCATGTGCATTGCTTTTTCTTCAACTAAGGATATCTAAAAAATGAATCAAAATAAATAATAGAAGTAAATTGTAATGTTGTTTAAATTTGTATTCTTTTTCTGAATCATGAAAGAAAGATTTTGGGTTTAGTGCCCCTTTAAGCACCTGTTTTCAGTGGGGATGGAAATCTAATTCTAGGGTCCCTGCATTTTCTGTCCAGTTCAAACTCCCCCATATTTTGGATGCCTCAAGGCTTAATGGTTGATCTCCTGTCATAGTCACAATTGATATCAGAAAAGGTGTAACCCATAGGTTGCTTATTACGATTTTTGAGATTTGTCTCTGAAGGGAAACCTACCACTACCTATTATACTTTTTCCCATATAGATGACTTCCCCTCCTAGGGTCCAAGAGTGGCTCTTCTTATACCTTACTAGCCCCCTATAATAGCAATAACTCCTTAAGGTCCAAAAGTGACTGTTTTGTTTTACTAGGGGCGTCACAGAATTATTTGTTAATGATATATCAATTTAAGTTATGCAAAATTCAGTTATGCTAGTATACATTACTATATATATTTCTAAGTACACTATTTACTACAGAAATATATACAAGAGTTTTCACATATTTAATGAGGTCCAAAAGTGGCCACTGCAAGTTGAACAATATCCCCCACAATGAGGTTTCTAACTTTGTTTAGAAGCCCAAAAGTGGCTTATGTTTGTTGGGGGCTATGTATTATATAACTAGAAGCAAAAACTGAGGTGATATATAATGCCATATTTATTGTGTGTTGTAAAACATTGCTTTGCATAGCACCTAGGTCTGAATCTTGCTTTGTTTGCAGAAACACTTGTTTGTACCATATAAGACATTTGCATCCTAAGCTTGCAACAACCCATGTATGGCACATTATTTTTTTATGTATTTGTAATTTTTATTTTAACACCTCAATAAAAAATTATTTAAAAAAAAAAAGACAATTCAATAACACCTACTCTGAATTAAAAAAAAAAGTTCAACCCATGTAAAATGGTTAAATGCATAGTTAAAGTTGGGTCCAGAGCAGCAATGTACTACTGGGACTTAGCTAAACACATCTTATGATAAGAGGCAAATGGCCAGCTAGCTTCCAGTACTGCAGCGCTGCTCCTCAGCATATGTAGGTTTCATCTAAAATTGAAGTGACTGTCTCACACATGATCACCGTTTATGAGTCCCGTCCTATTATTTGAAAAGAGTCTTCCTGGCATTGGGTAATCTTCTTGCTCCTTTCTTAATGGCTTGACTCTCCACTTACATTTTGGAGCCAAACTTGAGAGGTTATCAGAAGACATAAGGCAAATATAAGAGCACGCCCATCATTAAGCTACAAAACAATAAATCTCTCTGGCTGTTATTATCAGGGCTTATGCTTGAGTAGGTAACTATAGAAACTTAAAACTAACAAAAAATATGTGTGTGAAACTTATCTCACTGGCTGATAAAGTTAAACCCCACAGCTCTGTTGATGAACAGAAGTACATCTCCAGAAGTCTACAGAACAACAATAGCTTTATTTTACAAACAAAAACTAACATTTAAAAAAAACTTACTTTAGCAACAATATAGAAAAATACTTTATGTATTTTTAACTTGAGCCTACACTGTGACATTTGTCTAAGGAGAAAAAGAGATAAAGCAGTCAATAGGCAGAGATCCTCTGATGTATTCCTATTTACCTTTGGGTACACCTGATCTTTGGGGATGAATTACTTGAGGGCATCTACAGTTTTCCCAAACTATAGGGAACTCATCTTAACTGCATCAGCGGTTCACAACTATTTAGGTTACTGAGCACAGCTCATAAACTTGGTATATAAATTCACAAATCCATGTCATATATATGTATACGTATATACAGTATATTTATATATATATATATATATATATATATATATACAGCAAGATAAACTAACGCTATATATGCATTAATATTTCAAATGCCTCTTCAAATAAAATCTATTTATGTCCCTTAATCTGTTTTTATAATCTCTTTCATATTTAGTTTTTCACATTGTGAATTTTATATTTGTAGCAATATTATTCAAGGTTTATAAATAATGTAACCAGTCAATAAACATATTTTAAATTAAACTGACTGCAAATTAGCACAGTGGGCAAACTGAGTTTACCATTGTGCACACACATATTCTACACATCTACAAAATAATTGAGTGTATATGTTATGAATCAAAAGGTTTAATTCAATAAAGCCCACAAGTCCAAGACAATGATTCTCACTGGGCCTTGCTGAGCTTCAAGATTTGTGTTAATAAACTCTGCAGTTTAATTAAGTTCTTTTTTGAACATATAGTTTTTGACAGTATTTTTTTTTAATATTCACTGTGTTTAACACAAAGATTGTAATCATATAAAGGTTGAAACTATATAAAATCTACCTGAATCTTTTCATATTGTTTTAGCAATAGAGGGGTTTTTTGTATTTCTAGTTTGAAAATTGCATTTTGAGGCCTATAGATTGGTTTGATGATTGCAATCCCATAAATGGGTTTAACTACATTAAAGGGACAGTATACTATAAAATAGTTTTCCCCTTAATGTGTTTACAATTTATTTTGTACCAGTTGCAGAGTATAAAATATATGAGATTTGCTTTTTTAAGGCTTATTTGTGTATATGAATTAGCTGATTTTGTGTTTTGAAGCCACAACCTAATAAAATGGGTTGAGCTTGTAGGTATAATCAGATCTTATTACTTTATCACATTGTGTAAATATACCTGCTTCTTTATCTTATATAAATCCATAAACCAATCACCAATACTTGGAGAGAACAATGGAAAATTAACATTTTATTACCTTATATCTTCTATACCCCTCTGGGAGGGTAATTTCTTCTGCTGGCTGTGTTAACACAGCTTGGCCTTGAGGCCAAACACTTTCAGGATGGGTGGGGATACCACAGGCTAAATAAACTAATTCAAATGCCCATATAAGGTTAATGGAAATACTTGTAAACAATTTAATACACTACAGCAGGTAAAGTGGATCATTGGGAACAAATTAAAGGGAAGAATTTTTTTGAGTAAACTGTCCCTTTAAGCATAGATTTTTAGATTTATAGTTTGGACATTTATAATCCAGGATTTGTATATGAACATATTTAAATATCTGTTTTTAATAAACAACACACAATAACATATCACTTACCTGCTGTCTTCACTTTGTGCACATATTCCAAATAAACTCCTTTATAAATATAGCAGCAAAATGTCCAGGATGGCAAACTCCAGACAGAAGTGTCAGTGCATACAAGCAGGATTACCATACATGTACTGTGTATTGCTATTTCTGTTTAGCCACTGCCATATCTCTAAAGAAATAAACCTTCAAAAAGCTCACTGCTACTGGCAAGTTGCCACAATAATCACTTGGCACTTTTTGCTGCAGGCTATAGTCCCTAGTACCACCCCTAGTAATACCTCTGCCTGGCACTGTCAAATCATTAAGACTTTTTGGGTTATTTAATATTTAACTTTATTAACTGTATAGTGGAATGTGTATTGGATTGAATTAATGTTACTAAATTCAAATAATGTCCTTTCCCAGTCTGAGGGTACTGTAGGGTGGGATTGTTAGGATGTGCTATAAACTGAACCATCTGCAGTAGATATGTCAGAAAAGAGAATAAGTCAGCAACATATTTCACACTATTGGTTAATTACAATGTAATGCAAAGAAAAAAATAAAATGAATAACTGTAACACACAGTTAATAATTTTGAAGTTTGTGATTTGTGAACCAGAGCAAAAAAAAATAATAATACAGTTTATGCTTACATCTTTTTGCTGTACATTACGTAGTTTCTTTCACACTTGTGTACTTCGAATGTTTCTCCAAAATAATAGTTTCTTGCACATTAGCAGAGATATCTGAGAGTAGAACATGTGTAAATAAGGAAGGATGATTAGCCATCAGTACCAAATAAGTACCATCTTTGCATTTAGGTGGGAGAGTTTTGGATAAAAAGTTGAACCACAAATGTAGCTTAAAAGATTTTGAGGGCTTTTCAAAAATGTTTTGATTTCAGATATCCTGATCAGGTTGCAAAATAGGGAAATGTGATTAAAGCCTGAATTTTAATAAATATTGTGGGGAAAATAAGAAATGCTCTGTACATTATCATTACATTTTTTTTAATGGCCTGGACTCTTTTATCTACCCCCACTGCCCCACTGCCATATGTGATGAAAGTTAAGGTTTTATCCTACCAAGGGTTGGCAGATTGTGCTGGACTGGAAGAGAGGTTATAGCAGGGTATAATGTCAGAAACAGGTTAAAGCAAGTGATGAGTTTGACAAAGGGGCAAATCCTGTTTGTACTGATCAAGACATTTAAAAGGCAATTTTTAAAGCATTGCTAGAGAAAAATCCCTGGTATCATACATCTCTCCCATGCTGGAATAGCAGGTACAATTTAGATTTTGAGACAGCTTTCATTTTAGTGCCCCTTAAAAGTATCTCGACTAGGGATGGGCGAATGTGTTTATATTTTAATTCGAATGTTAGAGCGAATGTTATTGTAGAAATTCGATTTACATAATAGAATGTTGATAAGAAAGAATATTCTTAAAAATTCGATTTTTGAATGTTATTTACAGTTTTCAAATGTCACATTCAAATTCAAATATCACTTTCGAATTTGAATATTGTATTTATAAAACACAATTGTAGACTAGAAACACTATTTTGAATTTGAATGTCACATTCAAATTGAATATCACATTCGAATATTACATTTATAAAACACAGTATTAGACTAGAAATACTATTCATTACATTTTGAAATTGAATGAATAGATAGCTAAACATTCTATTATTCGAACGAATATTTTCGAATTTTATTGAAAAATTCAAAAACGAAAATTCGAAAATAGAATGTTAGAATGTAATATAAACATTCAAAATTCGATTCGAACGAACGAATGTATCAAAAGTCGTTTTAAATTTCACATTTTTAGAAACATTCGCCCATCCCTAATCTCAACATCAGTTAGCTAAGGATCTAGACATGTTTCTTTAACAAGTTATAGATCAAATATGTTTTGTTTATGTTAAACTATGTTGTATGCTGTAAAAGTGTCTGCTTACCAAATAAATACAATTGTGCTGTATTAATTCATAGATTTTCAGAAAGTGTATAGCTTAATTTTAATCAAGCCTTTGCAATACAGTCAATGATGTGTTAATTTCAAAATAGCCCCACAATAACTCTTAACTTACCCCTGCAAAATCATGCATGCTTACAAAATGAAAAAAACATATGATTTTTTTAACAAAATGGCAGCAATCATCTTTCATTATATATAAGTCATAGTTACGCAGCCAATACAGAGCAAGTACACATGGAAAGGCTTAACTGATACCTTTCCACAACTTATGTTTGCAATATTTTTCCAATTTAATTAACATGCACTTCCAAATGATGTTTTTTTAATAGCTGGTTTACTGGTACATTAAAAATCAGGAAGTGTTTGTGTTTGTCTAAATGTTAATTGAGTGTTTTAGAATACTTAATCTAAAGCACAGAAAAAGAAAGTTGAGAAAAAGGTTGTATTTATATCAACTATATCACAAAAGCAACAAAGTTATTTGAAACAATGCAAGCTAACCCCACTACACTATTAACCCCTAAAGCACCATTACCCCCAACAAAACCTAACCCTAGTTCAGTATGAACCACTTAAGTGCCATAAACCCCCATAAAAATCAAGAAGTCCTCTTCTTTTCTTCATCAGAGGTAACCCACAATTACCCAGAGGAAAAAACCTACAACAAAATCCATAAAGAAAAAAAACAAAGGGTCCTCTTCTTTTCTTCATCAGACGTGATCAACAAGGCGGCAGCGGCTCCTCTGGTCCTCCTCTGTGGTAGAGGCTCCTCTGGTCCTCCGATGAGTGGCGATATGTCTCCCATAGGAAGTAATAGGGATTACAGTTTTAAGCAAAAGTTGAAGAGTGCATAAACAACATAGACTGTGCTTTCGCTAAAACAAAAAATGGTTTATGTGTAGTAACACTTAAAATAACGCCTGTGTAAACTAAATTTTACTGTACATGCAGTATATTTCTCACACTGGAAATTCTCGCCAACTGAAAAGCTGACGAGACTGATATGGCTGAAATGGCGCATCTAACATGGAGAACATTGCTTTAAATATTAGAAACTCACAGCTATGTTTCCCCGTTAAAATACAAGTTACTCCCATGGAATGCCAATCAAGTTCCCAAGGAACGCCTATATATTCTTTATGTCTGCAATCTACTTTGTTAATAAAGACAAAAAAAACCTTACTATTAAACCTATAGGAGCTGCGGGGATACATATGTATGCAATGATTTATTTATGCCTATTTTATTGTATAAATGCGATAATATGTATTCTAAGTATTGCCGTGATTTGAAAAAGGTTTTATTTATCTTTTTGTGTGTTTTTTCCTGATATTAATATGTCATGGAAGGCAGTAGGGTCATGAAGCTCCTGACACACAGTTCTTGTGCTGCTGTTGCTTTCAGAGGCAGTTTGGAACTCTGTGGCGAGTGATGTATCATATGACAGGCAATGCTTACGTGCTACACACTTCCGCACTTGGCAGCCATGCTCTGTAAAATTGTGTGACCTGCTACTTCATAGCTGGCCTGTTGTTGCTCTTAGACACTCAAAAAAAATAGCACTTACAGTTGACCAGGTCAGACCTAGTAGGGCAGACTTTTCACATACTCACCTGAGGTAAAGGTAGCATCTAACGACAGCGCCATGTTTAAAGTCACTGAGCTCTTCACTATGACCTATTGTACTGCCAGTATGCTGGAGTTTTATACACCTGTTAGCAACACCAAATCTCAATAATTAATAGGGGTATCCATATAGTGCATATACCTATCTATCTAGGTATATTTTACATAGTAAAGAATAGTTATTTAGTTAAATACTTTGGGCTAGATTATAAATTGAGTCAAAAATATTGATTACGCGAAAAAGCGATATTTGCGCTCAACTAAATCCAGCACATTACAATGGTGCATGGTATAAGAAGTGAGGAGCAATGCGAACGCTACCTCTCATTCACATTGCACAGAACCATTGCACTAACGAGAGCGCACTTTCATAGGCTCCAATGTATCACCACATGAGAACTAGCACAGCGAAGGGGGTAAGTCGTGCAGCGATGTCCAGCAATTTAAATTATATATATGTATATAATTGTATAAACACTGTTACACACATAAAAAAGTCCAGCACTCGCTCACAAGCTCACAGCTAAGAATAAAAGCAAAACTGGAAGAGTTAGTTACCGCATTTGGCCAAATGGGACAAGCTCAGGCACCACATCAAGGTCTCTTCCTAGTGCCTGAGTCCCTAATACAGCCACACAACTGCAGCCACACACACAAATGCAGGCTAATAAACAAACTGGGAACAAGTCCGGGTTCACAGACTTATGTAATCACTCCGGGCGTAAGTAAAGTTAAGAAGTGGAACAGCACATCCAGACCAGACCGGGTATACATCCCATGACCCACAACCAGGCTCAGCTTTGGTTGCTATCGCACTCACATAAAGCTACATCCACTTGCAGGGTCACAGACAGTTAACCCCGGGCCTGCCTGGGTGCAGGAACCAAAGGGTGAATTACAGAAACAAACACTGTTACACACATAAAAAAAAGTCCAGCACTCGCTCACAAGCTCACAGCTAAGAATAAAAGCAAAACTGGAAGAGTTAGTTACCGCATTTGGAAAAATGGGACAAGCTCAGGCACCACGTCAAGGTCTCTTCCTAGTGCCTGAGTCCCTTATACAGCCACAAAACTGCAGCCACACACACAAATGCAGGCTAATAAACAAACTGAGAAAAAGTCAGGGTTCACAGACTTATGTAATATAATTGTATACATATATATTTATGTGTTAATATGTGTATATACACATATTAAAGTAAAAGAAAAGAAGAATCCACCACGGTATAAATAAAATCCAAACTTTATTGGCATCCTTGTTAAAAGCAATACATTTCAAGGAAGTTGGCAGCAACAAAGAACAAAAGTAAGTGGCGTGGCACTGATAGCCATCAGTGCCACACCACTTAATTTTGTTCTTTGTTGCTGCCAACTTCCTTGGAATGTATCGCTTTTAACAAGAATGCCAATAAAGTTTGGATTTTATTCATATTGTGGCGGAATCTTCTTTTCTTTTACTTGAATTTAATGCCAGCTTATCCGCTACAGACGGTTTGCTGGGGGAGGTGTGAGCAGGTGTCTAAGTGCTATTGGAGGAGATTACCCGATGACGAGGAAGGGCGGAGCAGAGTGACGACAGAGCGATGACAGCAGATCCACCAAGCCACGCCGGTGAAGACCCTTGAGCACTTGGAGAGGCAACATGTTCATGCTTGTGCGTTTTTGATAGTGGTTGGACTGATACTAAGGCGGGAATAGTGCACACCTTATAAAACTTTATCCCAATGTTTTATACAAATTAGCTGCGGTGATGGTAGGTGGCGCAAATAAATGCTGATTCCCTGTGGTGAAGCGTTAATATCTCAATGTTTATTGTTAGTTACGTGAATTCCGTGGTGAATTCTATTGGCTATGTTTGAATTAAGATAATGTCGATTTCTATTATTATTATTAATTTCAATTAATAATATACTCCTTATATGAATATAAATAAAATTAAAAATGCCTTAAGTTGGTAAATAAAAACAATTTATTTTCACAAATGTTTAAAATGTATACACTTAATGTGCTATTGACACCGGTGTCGGCGGTAACTATAAAAGATACTAAAATTGGACAAGCTAAAAATAAAACAAAATACAATTTAAAATAAAACAAAATGCAATTTAAAATGATATAATTTCTAGTTTACAACGATACTTTTACGTTGAGTATTCTTGTTACACTTTGCTAATTTCCACAGTGTGGCCTAATTTCACCGGTATGTTACACTATTATTGACATTCATATGCTTTAGCAGTGGACTGTTATTAGTCACAGTCTTTTGACGAAATGACCTTATAGTGTTGGCCAGGTATAGGTGATAGTACACTATATTCTAGTAGTGCTGGTTGTGCTGTTTTAACAGTGCTCTAAAGTACCTTGAAATGTATCCGTCTGTTGTTGCTGTATCTGTTGGGGAATGTTGCGGTTAAATATATGCCGCTACTTGGTTCCCTTCAGTGTGTCTGTTTAATGACACGTTTTAAGTATGCTGCGGTTAAATAAATGCCGCTGTTTGAAATGACTGGGTTCGATGGGTGAGTAGAGATGTTAAATCTCTCAGGCGGTTAAATATATGCCGCTGCGGTGACTTTGTTGCAGTATAAGCTCTACCTGCAGTAAAAAGGTGTGGATGTTGTTATACCCACTGACGTGAGTGTTTCTCGTGACCGCTCGAAGTGTTGTCGGTCAGTGACCGATCAGGTTTCTTCAAGGGTGATGGTACCGTCGGGTGTGAGATCTTTATCACTTCGGTTGTTGAGACTTCTGCTTCCGTTTACCGTCGGTCAGTGACCGATCTGCCTGTTGTGCTTGGATGTTTAGATGGAAGCGCTTTTCTGGTGTCCTGTGGTCTTGCAAATCTGTGTGAGGTTGCTCGGGTATCAACGCGTTTCGGCTTCAAAGCCTTTCTCAAGATACCAGATAGGTGGATTTGCCTGCTATTTATACCTGTTTCGGTTAACTGTTAAACTGCCGGTATGGTGTTATTCCAGTTTCCACTTCGGGTTAGTTCGTGGTTTCGTGGATGTTAGCATTCAACATGACTTATTTTTCTTACGTGCTTTTTGATAATCTTGCTTTCTGATGTTCTTGTTTTACATATTTAAGCTTTATCGATTGTAAATAATCATTTCTTATTATTACGACAAGGCTATAAGGAGTATGTATTAATCATACAGCAAAATATAATAATATAACATAATAAAATATAATAATATAGCAAAATTTAATTCTATATTAGTCGTGTGTGAATGTTCATTTATTATTGTTTTATGTTGTGCATATTTTGGTGTGTGTTGTTCCGTTACCCTGATATTGCGCTCATTAGGTTTTAGAACCATAATTGGCTAGACCAGATTATAGGTGAAATTGATATGCAATTTATAATATCGATATTGCTTGGAAATTGATCGGGGTTTACTTGATTTTCTAATATAGGTTTTATATACCCTATATTTGTAGGTTGGAGTTGCCATACATATAAATTTGAATTCCCAGGTTGCTTTTTATACATCGTTGACGGATTTAATCATGTGTGTATTTCTAAAAAACGTACTCTAAATTTGGGTGGGCACAACATGAACTCCTGATAAGGAGTATAACGGTGTACTACTACTTCTTTGACTTTGCGTCTTGGTTATTAAGGAGTGTCTTACAAGTCATTTTGTGTGTCTAATAGATTATAATATTGATTTTAAGTGATATCTATGTGGTTGTTAGTGTGATGAAAGTCTATATACAATTTGGTTTGGAGTATACTACAGGATGGAGTTTAGGTCCATTTCACTGTTTAGACCTTTTGGGTATAGAGTTCCCATTTCAAATATTAGTCTGGCTTCTTGGTGTAGAAGTTTTTTCCCTAGATTGCCTCCTCTGCTGTCAGGTTTAATCTTTCTAATGCCCCAAAATAGCATTTCATTTGGATTCCCTAACTGGGTGCGAATCTCGTGCCCATAGCTGTTCCTCTTTTTTGTATATAATGATTACCATTGAAAGAAAAATAATTGTTTCTAAGTATGAATTCCATACATTGTAATATAAATTCTTTTTGGGGTTTTTTCATATCACTGTCTTTTGTTAATGACATTATCAGATGCACGGATACCAATATCATATATCTAATAGAATGCAATTGCAAATTTCAATACTTAGGCCAAACTAGCAGAAAGTTGAAGGACAGGATGAGAGAGCACATCCTAAATATTGAAAAAGAAAAAGACAATACAAAACTATACGCACACTTTAAAACATGTCATAAAGGGAATCCAAATGAAATGCTATTTTGGGGCATTAGAAAGATTAAACCTGACAGCAGAGGAGGCAATCTAGGGAAAAAACTTCTACACCAAGAAGCCAGACTAATATTTGAAATGGGAACTCTATACCCAAAAGGTCTAAACAGTGAAATGGACCTAAACTCCATCCTGTAGTATACTCCAAACCAAATTGTATATAGACTTTCATCACACTAACAACCACATAGATATCACTTAAAATCAATATTATAATCTATTAGACACACAAAATGACTTGTAAGACACTCCTTAATAACCAAGACGCAAAGTCAAAGAAGTAGTAGTACACCGTTATACTCCTTATCAGGAGTTCATGTTGTGCCCACCCAAATTTAGAGTACGTTTTTTAGAAATACACACATGATTAAATCCGTCAACGATGTATAAAAAGCAACCTGGGAATTCAAATTTATATGTATGGCAACTCCAACCTACAAATATAGGGTATATAAAACCTATATTAGAAAATCAAGTAAACCCCGATCAATTTCCAAGCAATATCGATATTATAAATTGCATATCAATTTCACCTATAATCTGGTCTAGCCAATTATGGTTCTAAAACCTAATGAGCGCAATATCAGGGTAACGGAACAACACACACCAAAATATGCACAACATAAAACAATAATAAATGAACATTCACACACGACTAATATAGAATTAAATTTTGCTATATTATTATATTTTATTATGTTATATTATTATATTTTGCTGTATGATTAATACATACTCCTTATAGCCTTGTCGTAATAATAAGAAATGATTATTTACAATCGATAAAGCTTAAATATGTAAAACAAGAACATCAGAAAGCAAGATTATCAAAAAGCACGTAAGAAAAATAAGTCATGTTGAATGCTAACATCCACGAAACCACGAACTAACCCGAAGTGGAAACTGGAATAACACCATACCGGCAGTTTAACAGTTAACCGAAACAGGTATAAATAGCAGGCAAATCCACCTATCTGGTATCTTGAGAAAGGCTTTGAAGCCGAAACGCGTTGATACCCGAGCAACCTCACACAGATTTGCAAGACCACAGGACACCAGAAAAGCGCTTCCATCTAAACATCCAAGCACAACAGGCAGATCGGTCACTGACCGACGGTAAACGGAAGCAGAAGTCTCAACAACCGAAGTGATAAAGATCTCACACCCGACGGTACCATCACCCTTGAAGAAACCTGATCGGTCACTGACCGACAACACTTCGAGCGGTCACGAGAAACACTCACGTCAGTGGGTATAACAACATCCACACCTTTTTACTGCAGGTAGAGCTTATACTGCAACAAAGTCACCGCAGCGGCATATATTTAACCGCCTGAGAGATTTAACATCTCTACTCACCCATCGAACCCAGTCATTTCAAACAGCGGCATTTATTTAACCGCAGCATACTTAAAACGTGTCATTAAACAGACACACTGAAGGGAACCAAGTAGCGGCATATATTTAACCGCAACATTCCCCAACAGATACAGCAACAACAGACGGATACATTTCAAGGTACTTTAGAGCACTGTTAAAACAGCACAACCAGCACTACTAGAATATAGTGTACTATCACCTATACCTGGCCAACACTATAAGGTCATTTCGTCAAAAGACTGTGACTAATAACAGTCCACTGCTAAAGCATATGAATGTCAATAATAGTGTAACATACCGGTGAAATTAGGCCACACTGTGGAAATTAGCAAAGTGTAACAAGAATACTCAACGTAAAAGTATCGTTGTAAACTAGAAATTATATCATTTTAAATTGCATTTTGTTTTATTTTAAATTGTATTTTGTTTTATTTTTAGCTTGTCCAATTTTAGTATCTTTTATAGTTACCGCCGACACCGGTGTCAATAGCACATTAAGTGTATACATTTTAAACATTTGTGAAAATAAATTGTTTTTATTTACCAACTTAAGGCATTTTTAATTTTATTTATATTCATATAAGGAGTATATTATTAATTGAAATTAATAATAATAATAGAAATCGACATTATCTTAATTCAAACATAGCCAATAGAATTCACCACGGAATTCACGTAACTAACAATAAACATTGAGATATTAACGCTTCACCACAGGGAATCAGCATTTATTTGCGCCACCTACCATCACCGCAGCTAATGTTCATGCTTGTGTCTACAAGGAGCAAATAGAAAGTCCGGTAATATAGGCTACAAGGCCAGTGGATTGTATACGGATTATCAGTATATTTTGAGTATCATACAAGGCTTTCGGCACTAAAGTACTTTATTATACGAGCTGTTATACACAGCATTTCTTTACTTCCGCACCTTATCACAGCGCACTAGACACCTTATTTACAGATATTTGCATTTACATTGTAGAAACAGTCTGGAGTTTTTCTGATAATAGAGTGTATACACATATTAACACATAAATATATATGTATATAAGCATAAACGTACATATAAATTTACAGGGATCACACAGTTCCCATAGACCGCAATGTAAAGGCCCCTTTCAGTGCCTTTTTTTTCTAACACCCCATACCCAACACTTTTTACCCCTATAAACTGCCTTGTGCATTAGTTAATTATGGAAAAAAATACATTATTTTTTTATAAAAAACTGAAAGACCCTTTTTTTTTGGGGGGGGGGGGGGAATTGGGGCACTTTTAGTTACAAACGCTCCACTTTTAATCTTATCTAGCCCTTTATAGAAAACATTTTTTTTATTAGTCACACATCACTTTAAAGTAAAATAATTGGAACTCTGTTACTGAAATGAATTTAATTTTGCTAAATCAATTTATACAGTTCTTCAAATAGAATTTAATAAACCCCTTTATTGTTTTGTTATTGCTGCTATTGTAAAGAAGAGTTAAAAAATATGAAACCTCCCATCTTGTAATAAAATTGTGTGTGTCTAAATGATAAAAATAAACTTCTGTCCTTGAGGATTGTAATATGAGTATGTTTAAATTAAGTACTAAGAAAGGCAATCAAGTGCTAGATTGTGCATTGTAATTAGCTTGTGTCATCCCGTTATCCCCGTGGATCTCTGTACATTGTTAGAATAATATCCCTTGTTACCTATTAGGTCAATGAATCAAGGAAATAGGTTCCTTAAAACATTGCATTGCAATAAAATTCTTAAGAGATCTGAAAGATATAACTATGGGTTTTCATGTATCGTAGAGGTGGCTCTATTCTATTTCACTTTTTTTTTTTGTTTTACTGTGACTATCTTTACAATAAGTAATCCATTGTTTCTGGTTTTCTTGTTTAATATATTTATTCTAACCTCCACCAGATTACTTAAAAAAATAAACATATAAAAAAGGGCAATTATTCAGTACACAATTTAGGACTAGATTACAAGTTGAGCGCAAACATTTGCACCCGAGCGATAAGGGGAATATCGCGAGGGTTTGCACTCATCGGGCTTACCGCTCATATTACTAGTCGAAGGTAAACACGATCACGTGAGCACAATCGCAATAAACACTAGAATCATTATCGTGACTTCAGAGTTTTGGTTCACAGTTTCACCGAACTAAAAAGTGTTACAAAACACATCAAAAATACATTACAAGGTATAGTTACACTCATAATAACACTATCTAATAGAAATTATTTTTAAAAAATGTTGCACATAAAAGTTATAAAGGCTCAAACATATAAGATCTCAGGTGTTAGAAAAAAAAGGCAGGCAAAAGGATTTAACATTGAGACACATACATATACTGTACATCTTTATAAATGAATATGTATGTACAGTATATATATATATATACATATATATATGGGTAAAGTCAGATATTGGGTAATTCTAGGATTACCCGGGTAAAACAGACATTACCCAAGTGGCTGTGGGTAAAGCCCGAAGTAAGATCATAAATCCCCTCAGAGTGCATGCGCTTCATCGAGTCACTGCATCAAACATATGTACAATGCACTGTAATTCCCCCATCTTCACTATCTTTTTTGTCTCCGCCTGGGGGCTTCAAGGGGGGCGAATTACAGTACTTCAGGCTTTACACACAGCTGCTTGGGAAATGTCAGTTTTACCCAGGTAGTCCTAGGATTACCCAAATATCTTACTTAACCCGTAAAATATATATATATATGTGTGTGTGTGTGTGTGTGTGTGTCTATATATGTATGCATATGTATATATGTATATATATATATATATATATATATATATATATATTTACAGTCATATATACACATATAAACACATAAATATTTAGGAATACATATATAGGGGCCGGTTTATTATCCTGCGGACAGACATGATCCGCTGTCATACACTGTCAGCATTTATCATTGCACAAGCAGTTCTGGTGAACTGCTTGTGCAATGCCGCCCCCTGCAGATTTACGGACAATCGATTAGCCGCTAGCAGGGGGTGTCAATCAACCTGATCGTATATAATCAGTTGGATTACTGTCCGCTGCTTCAGAGGTGGCGGACAAGTTAAGGAGCAGCAGTCTTAAACAGCTGCATCAAGCTCCCGTGGAAAGAGTTGCATCAAGCTCCATACGGACAGCTCTTTGTCGTTAAGTAAATGAAAACATGTTAAAAGCATATTAATGCAATATTCATATTTAATAAAGGTTTTAACTATGCATGTACTGTAAATAATTCACATTCCAATGTTCTGCACGCAGCAGAATATGTTCTATGTATTTCTAAATAGATATTACTATATATATATATGTATATATCTATACCTATATATAATTATGTATATATAGATATATATTGTACCAAAATACCATCAGATATACAGTATGTATAGATATTTATTTATGAACATATAGAACATATTCTGCTTTGTGCAAAACATTGTAATATGAAATATTCATATTTATATGTTGATTTAGCGCAAATGAGAAAATATGATCGTTTATGCGCAAGAGTGGAGTGTGCTTTTCAGAATGATAAGAGAACTAAATAATGAGGAGTCAAATAAACTTTGCTCCCACTGCATATTCTAAAAATACTGAGTTTTCAGAAACTTAAGTCAGCAGTGAGCTGCTCGTATGTGCTCGTGCACGGTTTGCCCATATGAATCAACGGGTAGAGCCGGCTGAAAAATCTGCCGCCCCCAACGTCGCTGCCACTATAATAAACATATTAACCCCTAAACTGCAGCACTCCCGCCTCGCAAACATTAGTTAAATATTATTAACCCCTAATCTGCCGGCCCTAACATCGCCACCACCTACCTACATTTATTAACCCCTAATCTGCCGCCCCAACGTCGCTGCCACTATATTAAAGTTATTAACCCCTAAACCTAAGTCTAACACTAAACCTAACACCCACTAACTTAAATATAATTTAAATAAATCTAAATAACTATTTCTATCATTAACTAAATTAATCCTATTTAAAACAAAATACTTACCTATGAAATAAGCCCTAAGCTAGCTACAATATAACTAATAGTTACATTGTAGCTATCTTAGGGTTTATTTTTATTTTACAGGCAAGTTTGTATTTATTTTAACTAGGTAGAATAGTTATTAAATAGTTATTAACTATTTAATAACTACCTAGCTAAAATAAATACAAAAGCACCTGTAAAATAAAACCTAACCTAAGTTACACTAACACTACAATATAATTAAATAAATTAATTAAATTAAATACAATTACCTAAATTAACTAATTAGCTAAAGTACAAAAACCAACACTAAATTACAGAAAATAATAAACAAATTACAGATATATAAAATAATTACACCTAATACAATAGCAATATTAAAATAGAAAAGCCCCTGCAAAATAAAAAAAACCCTAGCCTAAACTAAACTACCAATAGCCCTTTAAAAGGGCCTTTTGCGGGGCATTGCCCCAAAGTAATCAGCTCTTTTACCTGTAAAAAAAAAATACAAACAACCCCCCCAACAGTAAAACCCACCACCCACACAACCAACCCCCCAAATAAAATACTATCTAAAAAGCCTAAGCTCCCCATTGCCCTGAAAAGGGCATTTGGATGGGCATTGCCCTTAAAAGGGCAGTTAGCTCTTTTGCTGCCCAAACCCTAACCTAAAAATAAAACCCACCCAATACACCCTTAAAAAAACTTAACACTAACCCCCTGAAGATCGACTTACCGGGAGACGTCTTCATCCAAGCCAGGCCGAAGTCCTCAACGAAGCCGGGAGAAGTCTTCATCCAAGCTGGGTGATGTGGTCCTCCAGACGGGCAGAAGTCTTCTTTCAGACGGCATCTTCTATCTTCATCCATCCGGCGCGGAGCGGGTCCATCTTCAAGACATCCGACGCAGAGCATCCTCTTTATCCAGAGTCTTAGTTAATTTAGGTAATTGTATTTAATTTAGTTAATTTATTTAATTATATTGTAGTGTTAGGTGTTAGTGTAACTTAGGTTAGGTTTTATTTTACAGGTAAATTTGCCTTTATTTTAACTAGGTAGTTATTAAATAGTTAATAACTATTTAATAACTATTCTACCTAGTTAAAATAAATACAAACTTGCCTGTAAAATAAAAATAAACCCTAAGATAGTTACTATATATTGTAGCTAGCTTAGGGTTTATTTTATAGGTAAGTATTTAGTTTTAAATAGGAATAATTTAGTTAATGATAGGAATATTTATTTAGATTTATTTAAATTATATTTAAGTTAGTGGATGTTAGGTTTAGGGTTAGACTTAGGTTTAGGGGTTAATAACTTTAATATAGTGGCGGCGACGTTGGGGGTGGCAGATTAGAGGTTAATAAATGTAGGTAGGTGGTGGCGATGTTAGGGCTGGCAGATTAGCGGTTAATAATATTTAACTAATGTTTGCGAGGCGGGAGTGCAGCGGTTTAGGGGTTAATATGTTTATTATAGTGGTGGCGACGTTGGGGGCGGCAGATTAGGGGGTAATAAATATAATGTAGGTGTCGGCGATGTTGGGGCAGCAGATTAGGGGTTTATAAATATAATGTAGGTGGCGGCGGTGTCCAGAGTGGCAGATTAGGGGTTAACATTTTTATTATAGTGTTTGTGATGTGGGAGGGCCTCGGTTTAGGGGTTAATAGGTAGTTTATGGGTGTTAGTGAACTTTTTAGCACTTTAGTTATGAGTTTTATGCTACGGCGTTGTACCATAAAACTCTTAACTACTGACTTTTAAATGCCTTAGGACTCTTGACAGAGTAGGGTGTACCGCTCACTTTTTGGCCTCCCAGGACAGACTCGTAATACCGGCGCTATGGAAGTCCCATAGAAAAAAGACTTTACGAAGTTTGCATAAGTCGTTTTGCGGTAAGGCCAAAGAAGTGTGCGGTGCCCCTAAACCTGCAAGACTCGTAATACCAGCAGGCGTAAAAAAGCAGCGTTAGGACCTGTTAACGCTGCTTTTTTACCCTAATGCACAACTCTTTATCTAGCCGTATGTCTTTCTAATATTGAAAAATGACTATAGATCACTAATATCCTTTTTAGAACATCTAAATAAAAATAATGTAGGACTATTTTTTTAATATAAAATAGACAAATTAAAATGTGAGTTTTTGGACCTATGCATAGAAATACAAAATACTAAAATAAAAACAAAAACCTTCTTCAAGTCGTGGACCAAAATACATATTTAATCAACAATAGTTGCCATGACAGGAAATGGCTAGAAAATATCCCTAAGGGACAATTTATTAGAGTGAAGAAAAATTGTACTGACGAATGTGATTTTCACTCTCAGGCTGAAATTTTAAAGAACAGATTTTTAGAAAAAGGCTTTAAACCGACATCATTGGAAGAAAATCTGATTGAAGTAAGTGCCATGAACCGGAAAGATATGCTACGAAAAAATAGTGATTCAGTGAGTACTAAAATGAAAACAAAGAAACACTGTATAAATAAGATTAATGAATACAATTTGCCGATTAAATTAGAAGAAAATAAGTTTAGTAAAAGGATGCTAACTACTTACAATCAAGATAAAAAGCAAATAGAACCGGCTATCAACAAACATTGGCATTTAGTATGCAAAGACCCTCTATTGGGCCAGATTGTACAGAAAATTACTAAAACTATCTGTAAAAAAGGAAGAAATTTGAAATCTATTTTGTCTCCCTCTGACCTTACACCTAAATATGTAGAATGTTATAATTTGGAACAGAAAATATCAATGGTAAAAAAACAGTCTATTTTAGGTTGGCATAGTTGTGGATGGTGTGACTATTTTACATATTGTCCATATAAAAAAATATCCTTTAATTTCCACGGGAAAGAATTTAAAATAAAGAATTTTATCAATTGTGACTCCACCTTCGTGATCTACATGTTGAAATTTAGCTGTAATTTGTATTATATTGGGCATACTACACACCCTTTTCGAAAAAGAATGTATGAGCCTCTATATAACATAAAAACAGGCTTTGCTAAACACTCTGTCTCTCATAATTTCAATCAGGTGCACAATAGAAACTCAGAAGATCTGGAATTCCTAAGAATAGAGCATATTCCGATAGACAGGAGAAAAGGTGACAGGGAAAGAAGACTCAACCAGAGAGAAACATTCTGGATTTTGAATCTGGACACCCTACAACCGAATGGATTAAATGAGAACTTTGATTTAGTGTCTTTCCTATAAATAATATATGTCTGAAAATATAGTTCAAATTGCTGATATGTTTATTCTGTAAAAATTAAGATATTGATTAGTAGTAGGCTAAAATGAGATCACAAAATTGAACTGTATATGTAATTTTAAGAAGTTTGTAAAATTGAGTTGTTGAAAAGGAATGGACCTATAGATATGTAGATATGCAGTTTGATTTACACCCAAAATTTTAGATCTATTATTAAAAATCAGTTACATGTCTGGACATGTAAATATAACAACACAGTAAGAATCCTAAAACTAAATGAAACAAGTACAAAAGTAACCGATACATTGCTATAAAATTCACTTGGTATGTATTTACATAAAAATAAGTTTAACATATATTTAAAAAGGTGCAATCAAACTGCATATTTCTAATATGCGCACACTTTTGGCTAAGGAATTTAATAGATATATTTTGTATATGTAATGGTGTGCATTTCTTCTTCCTTTTTCCTTTTTCCATATGTCAGTTTTTTCAGATTTTTTCTTTTTATTATTTTATTATTTGTTTTAATAATAACTTTAATATTTATTATCAAAATGAAATGTTCTAAATAGAGCTATACCTTTAATAGTATCAAAGACATCATAGCCATTTAAGATCAGTGAGAATGACGATCTTATCAATTAGAATGCTATTGGTTGTTCTTGAAAGCGATGACTGTTAAATAGGAGCTATCAAATCTGTTAGTTACATCTGAGGAAGGGGCGTGACACTGAAACACGTATACACAGAGTCTGGCCAGGCGAGTGTTTGCAGTTTCTTATGCTCAAATTATTACAGAGTACTATGGGGTTTTGAATATTTTTAATTTCACCTATGTTTATTCTGTGAACTTGTTTATTGTGTGATTGTGGGGACCAGCAGTGCTCCGTTTTTATCCGATAAAATAGCAATTTGTTCACAACACGCAAATAGGCGTTTGCATAGAAATGTGTTAAGGCGAAAATACAACCATATGTGATAGCATTGTTGAGACAATTGTTTGGATATTAGGTATTTGTCAAATACATTTTATATATATATTTTAAATGTTTTAAGACAGGATTTGCTAATAAAACAAAGTGAGTTTTCATATACATTGTGTATGTTAGTTTGTATTTGCTGTATACAGCGCTGTTTATATATTACCAAACAAACTATATATAATTATGTATATATAGGTATAGATATATTTTGTACCAAAATACCATCAGATATACAGTATGTATAGATATTTATTTATGAACATATAGAACATATTCTGCTTTGTGCAAAACATTGGAAAATAAAATATTTTAGCGCAAATGTGAAAATATGATCGTTTATGTGCAAGAGTGAAGTGTGAAATTCTAACTTCAGATTTTTTTTCGCTAGTTGGGTTACCGCTAGAGTGAAAACAGTTTGCTTTCAACTTATAAGTCAACTAGCGCAAAAATCTTACTTCTAGCGTAATTAACGCTAAAGAGGAAGTGTTCATTTGCGCTTCACTTGTAAACTATTCCAACATATTGTGTGCAGTGTCCTGGACTCACTAAATATGTCATGTATATCTAAATGAGAAAAGAAATGTTTATATTTTTTATTTTATTTTTTTGTATAGAGCAGATTCACTATGACTTTGGGCTAGATTTCTAGTGATGCGCAAATAGTTGCAGGTGAGCGAAAAGGGGTTTATCACGGCTGTCTGTGCGCGTCAGGTTTCTTATTTATATTACAAGTTGAAAGTAAATGCAATCTCTTGAGGGCTATTGAAGTTAACTTTTTAATAGTGTCACAAAACACATGAAAAATACATTGAAAGGTACAGTTACACTCATAATAACACAATCTAATTAAAATTATTACAAAAAATATAGCACAATAAATTCAAAGATGCAAGGAATAAATTATCTACAGTAGTACAAGTAATCCCCCTCTTTTATAACAAATCAGCACAGCCTCTTGCCTAATGTGGAGGAGCTGTTTGTGTTTTTTCTTCTGGTTTGTGGAGGTTTAAACATCGATTACTTAGCGAAAGTGCAGCAAGGAGTCTCTGCCTAGACCTGAGTGATCAAGCAGAGTACTAGTTGCATGCACAGCCTCACCGCCAGCTTCTCCTCGTTGTGTCACATGCCCCAGGTCAGCTGCAGCTCTCCAAGTGTCCTGGAGGGGACATTTCCAGGGACAACAAAATCCAGGAACTTTCACTGCAAATCAGGGGCAGTAGGCAACTATGAAGTGTTAATAAAATTGGGCTGCGGCCTTGAGTGTTCATTATTTATTATAGTAATATGTGCCTAATGTGGTGATCATAAAATTAGTTAATAAATCCAATTAACAACACGGTTACAAAATAATACAAAACTATCAATATGTGGGTGACACTGCTGATGGCACAAAATAGTTTACAGGGTTATGAAATCCAAAAATTGTCTTTTCTGATTCAGACAGAGAGTACAATTTAAAAAAAATAACGGCTAGATTACGAGTCTTGCGTTAGCCTTAAAAAGCAGCGTTGAGGTGTCCCAACGCATCTTTTTAACGCCCGCTGGTATTAAGAGTCAGGCAGGAGAGCGTCTACCGCTCACTTTTTTTCCCGCGATTTTAGCATACCGCAAATCCCCTTACGTTAATTGCGTATCCTATCTTTTTAATGGGATTTTCCTAACGCCGGTATTATGATCGCCTGAAAAAGTGAGCGGTAGACCCTCTCCTGGCAAGACTTCTACCGCATTTAAAAGTCAGTAGTTAAGAGTTTTATGGGCTAACATAAAGCTCTTAACTAAAGTGCTAAAAAGTACATTAACACCCATAAACTACCTATTAACCCCTAAACCGAGGCCCCCCCCCCATCGGAAACACTTAACTAAAATGTTTAACCCCTAATCTGCTGACCGGACATTGCCGCCACTTTAATAAATGTATTAGCCCCTAAACCGCCGCACTCCCGCCTCGCAAACTCTAGTTCAATTTTATTAACCCCTAATCTGCCGTCCCTAACATCGCCGACATCTACCTACATTTATTAACCCCTAATCTGCCGCCCCCAACGTCGCCGCTACTATATTAAATTTATTAACCCCTAAACCTAAGTCTAACCCTAAGTCTAACCCCCCCTAACTTAAATATAATTTAAATAACACAAAATAAATTTACTATTATTAGATCAAATAACTAATAGTTACATTGTAGCTAGCTTAGAATTTATTTTTATTTTACAGGCAACTTTTTAACTAGGTACAATAGTTATTAAATAGTTATTAAATATTTAATAACTTCCTAGTTAAAATAAGTACAAATTTACCTGTAAAATAAATCCTAGCCTAAATTACAATTACACCTAACACTACACTATCATTAAATTAATTAAATAAATTACCTACAATTAACTACAATTAAATACAATTAAATTAAATAAACTAAAGTACAAAAAAAACAAATACTAAATTACAGAAAATAAAAAAAGAATTACAATTTTTTTAAACTAATTACACCTAATCTAATCCCCCTAATAAAATAAAAAGCCCCCCAAAATAATAAAATTCCCTACCTTATACTTAATTACAAATAGCCCTTAAAAGTGCTTTTTGCGGGGCATTGCCCCAAAGTAATCAGCTCTTTTACCTGTAAAAAAAATACAATACCCCCCAACATTAAATCCCACCACCCACACACCCAACCCTACTCTAAAACCCACCCAATCCCCCCTTAAAAACACCTAACACTACCCCCTTGAAGATCACCCTACCTTGAGCCGTCTTCACCCAGCCGGGCACAAGTGGACGTCCAGAGGGGCAGAAGTCTTCATCCAATCCGGCCAGAAGAGGACATCCAGACTGGCAGAAGTCTTCATCCAGGCGGCATCTTCTATCTTCTTCCATCCAGAGCGGAGCGGGTCCATCTTGAAGACATCCGATGCGGAGCATCCTCTTCCATCCGACGGCGACTGAAGAATGAAGGTTCCTTTAAGCGGCGTCATCCAAGATGGTGTCCCTTCAATTCCGATTGGCTGATATAATACTATCAGCCAATCGGAATTAAGGTAGTAAAAATCCTATTGGCTGATGCAATCAGCCAATAGGATTGAAGTTCAATCCTATTGGCTGATCCAATCAGCCAATAGGATTGAGCTTGCATTCTATTGGCTGATTGGAACAGCCAACAGAATGCAAGATCAATCCTATTAGCTGATTTCATCAGCCAATAGGATTTTTCCTACCTTAATTCCGATTGGCTGATAGGATTCTATCAGCCAATCGGAATTGAAGGGACGCCATCTTGGATGACGTCACATACAGGAACCTTCATTCTTCAGTCGCCGTTGGATGGAAGAGGATGCTCCGCGTCGGATGTCTTCAAGATGGACCCGCTCCGCTCCGGATGGAAGAAGATAGAAGATGCCGCCTGGATGAAGCCTTCTGCACATCTGGAGGTCCTCTTCTGGCCAGATCGGATGAAGACTTCTGCCCCTCTGGAGGTCCACTTGTGCCCGGCTGGGTCAAGACGGCTCAAGGTAGGGTGATCTTCAAGGGGGTAGTGTCAGGTTTTTTAAGGGGGGATTGGGTGGGTTTTAGAGTAGGGTTGGGTGTGTGGGTGGTGGGTTTTAATGTTGGGTGGGTATTGTATTTTGTTTTACAGGTAAAAGAGCTGATTACTTTTGGGCAATGCCCCGCAAAAGTACCTTTTAAGGGCTATTTGTAATTTAGTATAGGGTAGGGAATTTTATTATTTTTGGGGGCTTTTTTATTTTATTATGGGGATTAGATTAGGTGTAATTAGTTTAAGAAATTGTAATTATTTTCTGTAATTTAATGTTTGTTTTTTTGTACTTTAGTTTATTTAATTTAATTGTAGTTAATTGTAGGTAATTTATGTAATTAATTTAATGATAGTGTAGTGTTAGGTGTAATTGTAATTTAGGTTAGGATTTATTTTACAGGTACATTTGTACTTATTTTAGCTAGGAAGTTATTAAATAGTTAATAACTATTTAATAACTATTCTACCTAGTTAAAATAAATACAAAGTTGCCTGTAAAATAAATATAAATCCTAAGCTAGCTACAATGTAACTATGAGTTATATTGTAGCTATTTTAGGGTTTATTTTACGGTAAGTATTTAGTTTTAAATAGGAATAACTTATTTAATTGTAGTAAATTTATTTAGATATATTTAAATTATATTTAAATTAGGGGGGTGTTAGGCTTAGACAGGTTTAGGGGTTAATAAATTTATTATAGTGGCGGCGACGTTGGCGGCGGCGGCAGATTAGGGGTTAATAAATTAAATATAGTAGCGGCGACGTTGGGGGGGCAGATTAGGGGTTAATAAATATAATGTAGGGTTCGGTGATGTTGGGGGCAGTAGATTAGGGGTTCATAAGTATAATGTAGGTGGCGGTGGTGTCCGGAGCGGCAGATTAGGGGTTAATAATATAATGTAGGTGGCGACAATGTCAGGGACGGCAGATTAGGGGTTAATAAGTGTAAGACTCGGGTTCATGTTAGGGTGTTAGGTGCAGACATAAAATTAATTTCCCCATAGGAAACAATGGGGCTGCGTTAGGAGCTGAACGCCGCTTTTTTTGCAAGTGTTAGGTTTTTTTTCAGCCAGCTCAGCCCCATTGTTTCCTATGGGGAAATCTTGCACAAGCACGTTTTGCCAGTTTACCGCTACCGTAAGCAGCACTGGTATTACAGTGAGATGTGGAGCTAAATTTTGCTCAACGCTCACTTTTCTGAGGCTAACGCCGGCTTGAAGACAACTTGTAATACCAGGCTTAAGTGAGCGGTAAGAAAAAAAGGCTCGTTAGCACCGCACAGCCTTACCGACAAAAACTCG
Organism: Bombina bombina; assembly: GCF_027579735.1. NCBI lineage: Eukaryota > Metazoa > Chordata > Amphibia > Anura > Bombinatoridae > Bombina > Bombina bombina. Next base: position 676,952,389 of record NC_069499.1, read on the forward strand.
TAATCTAGCCGAAAGTTTCTAATATACTTCTGTTATCAAAATTTGCTTCTTATTCTTTGTTGAAGAGATACCTAGGTAGGTGTCTGGAGAATTACATGGCAGGAAATAGTGCTGCCATCTAGTGATAACATTCTTGCAAAACTGCTGCCATATAGTGCTTCAGACACGTGCATGCTTCTGAGATTACATCCCCGCTTTTCAACAAAAGTTAACAAGAGAACGTAGAAAATGTGATAATAGAAGTTAATTAGAAAGCTGATTAAAAGTGCTTGCTCTATATAAATCATGAAAAATTATTTCAGGCAACTCCAGTAGGAGTGCCACTGAGAAGCAGCAATGCAGTGCAAGGTCAGCCCTGCAACCAGCATAAGTAATAATAATAATGTGAAAATTAAACTTGTTAACTGCTGTTAACAATGGGGGTGCAAATAAAGATTTTGGGGGATGAGTGTTTTGCACCCTGATAGAACTGCACTAACATAGCCTAGTATATGTTTAAATCTCCCCAATATCTTGTTCAGTCTCGGGGGGATTTATCCACCCCCCCAACCCTTTACTGATTTGGGGCGCGATCCGATATCGATCGCAGTTTGCGGCGCAAGCGAGGAGACCGGCGTCGCCCGCAGTTTCAGCTCGCAACTCGAGCCATCCCATATAGGTCGCCGTCAGATGCTAACGTGCCGTAAGTCTCACAAACCAGCGATGTCCAGAAATCTGCGCAAGTACAAATTTCTGGCGTCGCCAGTGACTTGCGCCACGTTAGAATCTGCCGGCGCCTATAAAACCTGACTAAAGTCTAAAACACCCGCACTGTCTAACACGCCTCCCTAACATAGCCCGCACTGTCTAACACGCCTCCCTAACATAGCCCGCACTGTCTAACCCTCTATCCGCTATCCCCCCTCACTAGCCTAACAATAAAAAAGCTATTAACCCCTAAACCGCCGCTCCCGTACCCCGCCGCAACCTAATAAAGTTATTAACCCCTAAACCGCCGCTCCCGTACCTCGCCGCCAGCTATATTATATCTATAACCCCCTAAAGTGAGCCCCTAACACCGCCGCCATCTATATTAATATTATTAACCCCTAATGTAAGCCCCTTACACCGCCGTCATCTCTATTAAAATGATTAATCCCTTATTTAATCTACCTACCCCGCCGCCAGCTATATTATCTATATTAACCCTAAGTATATTATAGTTAATATAGGTATTACATTATATATATTAACTATATTAACCCTAATTATATTAGGGTTAATATAGTTACTATAGTATTTATATTAACTATATTAACTCTATCTAACCCTAACACCCCTAACTAAATTTATATTAAATTAATCTAATTCATTTATAAACTAAAATATTCCTATTTAAATCTAAATACTTACCTATAAAATAAACCCTAAGATAGCTACAATATAATTAATAATTACATTGTAGCTATGTTAGGGTTAATATTTATTTTACAGGTAAATTGTTAATTATTTTAACTAGGTATAATAGATATTAAATAGTTATTAACTATTTAATATCTACCTAGTTAAAATAATTACCCAATTACCTGTAAAATAAATCCTAACCTAAGTTACAAATACACCTACACTATCAATAAATTTAATAAACTACTAACATCTATCTAAAAATACAATTAGATTAACTAAACTAAATTACAAAAAAAAACAAACACTAAATTACAAAAAATAAAAAAAAGATTACAAGATATTTAAGCTAATTACACCTATTCTAAGCCCCCTAATAAAATAATAAACCCCCAAAATAAAAAAAATTCCCTGCCCTATCCCTGTTCCGATCAGCCAATAGAATGCGAGCTCAATCTGATTGGCTGATTGGATCAGCCAATCGGATTGAACTTGAATCTGATTGGCTGATTCAATCAGCCAATCAGATTTTTTTAACTTAATTCCGATTGGCTGATAGAATCCTATCAGCCAATCGGAATTCGGCGGACGCCATCTTGGATGACGTCATTTAAAGGTACCTCATTCCAAGTTCAGCAGTCGGCCGGGATGGATGCTCCGCGGCGGCGGAGCGAAGAAAGAAGATTGAAGATGCCGCCGGAAGAATGAAGACTTTGCTGCCGCTTGGAGGAAGACGTCGCCGGAGGAAGAATTCTTCTTTGCCGCTTGGAGGAAGACATCGCCCGGATCGGATCAGGAGTTCGGCCCGGTGTGGTGAAGACAAGGTAGGGAGATCTTCAGGGGGGTAGTGTTAGGCTTTTTTAAGGGGGGTTTGGGTGGGTTTAGAATAGGGGTATGTGGGTGGTGGGTTGTAATGGGGGGGGGGTATTGTATTTCTTGTATGCAAAAGAGCTGAATTCTTTGGGGCATGCCCCACAAAAGGCCCTTTTAAGGGCTGGTAAGGTAAAGAGCTTTGAAATTTGTTGAATTTAGAATAGGGCAGGGAATTTTTTTTATTTTGGGGGTTTATTATTTTATTAGGGGGCTTAGAATAGGTGTAATTAGCTTAAATATCTTGTAATCTTTTTTTTATTTTTTGTAATTTAGTGTTTGTTTTTTTTTGTAATTTAGTTTAGTTAATTTAATTGTATTTTTAGATAGATGTTAGTAGTTTATTAAATTTATTGATAGTGTAGGTGTATTTGTAACTTAGGTTAGGATTTATTTTACAGGTAATTGGGTAATTATTTTAACTAGGTAGATATTAAATAGTTAATAACTATTTAATATCTATTATACCTAGTTAAAATAATTAACAATTTACCTGTAAAATAAATATTAACCCTAACATAGCTACAATGTAATTATTAATTATATTGTAGCTATCTTAGGGTTTATTTTATAGGTAAGTATTTAGATTTAAATAGGAATATTTTAGTTTATAAATGAATTAGATTCATTTAATATAAATTTAGTTAGGGTTAGATAGAGTTAATATAGTTAATATAAATACTATAGTAACTATATTAACTATATTAACCCTAATATAATTAGGGTTAATATAGTTAATATATATAATGTAATACCTATATTAACTATAATATACTTAGGGTTAATATAGATAATATAGCTGGCGGCGGGGTAGGTAGATTAAATTAGGGGTTAATCATTTTAATAGAGATGGCGGCGGTGTAAGGGGCTTACATTAGGGGTTAATAATTTTTATATAGGTGGCGGCGGTGTAAGGGGTCAGATTAGGGGATAGATAAGGTAGATGGCGGCGGTTTTAGAGGCTCACAGTAGGGGGTTAGTTTATGTAGATGGCGGCGGGGTCCGGGAGCGGCGTTTTAGGGGGTAATAACTTTATTAGGGATTTCGGGGGGGGGGGGATCGCGGTTGACAGGGAGATAGACATTGCGCATGCGTTAGGTGTTAGGTTTATTTTAGCAGATCGCGGTTGACAGGGAGATAGACATTGCGCATGCGTTAGGTGTTAGGTTTATTTTAGCAGCCAGTTTAGGAAGTTACGGGGCTCCAATAGTCAGCGTAAGGCTTCTTACGGCTGCTTTTTGTGGCGAGGTGAAAATGGAGTAAGTTTTCTCCATTTTCGCCACGTAAGTCCTTACGCTGCATATTGGATACCAAACTGCGCGGGTTTGGTATACCTGCCTATGGCCCAAAAAACTGCGGGCGACGGCAGAAATATACGCGCGTAACTTCTAGCTTACGCCGTATATAGGATACCAAATCCGCGCAATTATTGGCGTCGCCGGCTTTTGCGGGCGACGATTTTTATCGGATCGACCCCTTGATTTGTGTCTGATAAAGAAATGCTTTTCACTTTTGATATAGGTTAAGATTTAGCAAGGGCCAGACGGACAAGGTTCACTCTTGCGAACCTGTCAGACACGTAACCCCTGCTGATGCACGTCCAATCGCGAGTGAGCAGAGGCTGTCAATCTAATGACTGCTGCTTCTTAAATTTAGGCTGCAGGCCTTATGGGGTATTCCTAAAATTAGGACAACAAAATTAATCTATTTGGAGGTATTTTTCTTTAGCTACACTAGTTTTGTAGAAATGGTTATAGAAAACTGCAAAAAAAGTTTTGATTTGTTTTTTCATTTCTGTCCCATTTTTCAGCATTAAATTCTTACTTATTGTTGTTTTACATAGCCTTATAGGGCATCACAGGAAAGGCCTGTTTGTCTGTAAAAAAATGGTGCATAATATGTACCGGTGCACTTAACAAGACAGCGGATAATTATGGTGAAACCAATACTGAGAAAAAAATGCCAAAATGGCCTGTGTTATTTAAAAATGTAAACTCTCTTCTATACGTCCATATACACATAGTACACATATTAGATATATATGAATGTAAAAGTTAAATAACCTGAAGAGACAAAGGGCATTGAGTAAATACCAACACCAAATTGGTTGCTGGTTTCAGTGTATATAAATACTTCCCTTTCCGAATAAATTGGGGCTGCTCCAAAGGCAAAGTCACCAATAAGACACAAAACACAAAGGGCTAGATTACTAGTGGAGCCCAAGCGTTTGCACCAAAGCGATAAGGGCATTATCGCAGGGCTTTGCTCTCGTCGTGCTTATCACTAGTATTACAAGTTGAAAGTAAACACGATTGCTTGAACGCAATCACGACATGCCAGAATGATTACCACAACTTCAGAGCTCTGGTTAATTGTTTTGCAAAACTTAAAAGTTGCACAAAACACATCAAAAATATATTACAAAGTAAAGTTACACTCATAACACGATCTCATAAAAAAATATTTAAAACAAATATTACACACACATATTATAAAGGCTCAAAGATATGAGATCTCAGGTGTTAAACAAAAAAGGCAAAGGGTTTTAACATAGAGATACATACATATAAATCTCTAAAGATGTATATGTATATGTGTGTATATATATATATATATATATATTTTTTTTTTTTTATTATTATTTTTTTTTATATATATATTTACACTCACCGGCCACTTTATTAGGTACACCTGTTTAATTGCTTGGTAACACAAATTGCTATTCCAAAAACAGTGTCTAGCACCTTTAAAACTTGAGGGCACAATAAAGGGTCTTGTATAAACCCAACAGCAAATTCAATCCAAAGAGATAGCAGCACCACTCCATAGTAAATATATTTATTGGGACATCACCAAAATAACACAACAGCGTTTCTGTCTACATGACCTTAATCATGTTGCATCATGATGAAACATAATTAAGGTCATGTAGACCGAAACGTCATTGTGTTATTTTGGCGATGTCCCAATAAATCATATATTTACTACATAATGGTGCTGCTAACATAAATTGCTAATCAGCCAATCACTTGGCAGCAACTCAATCCATTTGGGCATCTAGACGTGGTGAAGACGACTTGGTGAAGTTCAAACCGAGCATCAGAATGGGAAAGAAAGGGGATTTAAGTGATTTTCAACATGTCATGGTTGTTGGTGCCAGACGGGCTGGTCTGAGTATTTAGAAAACTGCTGATCTACTGGGATTTTCATGCACAACCATATCCAGTGAGCAGCAGTTGTATGGACGAAAATCCCTTGTTGATGTCAGAGGTCAGAGGAGAATGGGCAGACTTGTTTCAGATGATAGAAAAGCAACAGTAACTCAAATAACTTGTTACAACAAAGGTATGCCGAATACCATCTCTGAATGGACAACATGTTGAACCTTGAAGCAGATTGGCTACAGCAACAGGGCGCCACTCCTGTCAGGTAAGAACAGGAAACTGAGGCTACAATTTGCACAGGCTCACCAAAATTGGACAATAGAAGATTTAAAAAATATTGCCAGGTCTGATGAGTCTTGATTTCAGCTGTGACATTTAGATAGTAGGGTCAACATGGATCCATCCTGCCTTGAATCAAAGGTTCATTTTGGTGGTGGTGGTGTAATGGTGTGGGGGATATTTTCTTGGCACACTTTGGGCCCCTTAGTACCAATTGAGCATTGTTTAAATGCCATGGCCTACCTAAGTATTGTTGCTGACCATGTCCATCCCTTTATGACTACAGTGTACCCATCTTCTGATGGCTACTTCCAGGAAGATAATGCACCGTGTCACAAAGCTTAGATCATCTCAAACTGGTTTCTTAAACATGACAAACATGGAGGTCAAATCAGCCAATAGGATTAAAGCAGCTCTCATTCCTATTAGCTGATTTACATTTTTCAGTCAATAGGAATGCAACGGTACCCCCATATAAAAGGGGTACCTTGCATTGAATCCTCAGTGTGCAGCGGACGATCGTATGAAGAGGACCTCCACGTCGGACTGATGGACCTCTGCCTCCGTGCATTGAACGCTCTGCCTGTGCAGAGATGAAGAAGATGCTGGTCCTGTGATGGATGAAGATGGAGCTGCCTGGATGAAGATGCTTCACCGCTGGGATGAAGATCTTTTGCCGGACTTCAGCAACTGTGAATACTGATTTTGGGATTAGTGTTAGGGTTTTTTGGGGGGTTTTTAGGTAGGTTTTTTTTCTTACATTAGGTATTTAATAGGCCGAAAAAGAGCTGAATGCTCTTTTTAGGGGCAGTAAAAGAGCGGAATGCCCTTTTAAGGGAAATGCCCATACAAATGCCCTTTTCAGGGCAATGGGGTAGATTAAGTTTTTTTTAGATAGTTTTTTTTATTTTGTGGGTTGGGGGTTTGTAATGTTAGGGGGTGTTTGTTTTTCATTTTTAGCAAAAGAGCTGTTAACTTTAGGGCAATGCCCTACAAAAGACCCTTTTAAGGGCTATTGGTAGTTTATTATAGATTATAGATTTTTTATTTTGGGGTGGGTTTAGGGGAACGGTGGTTTAGGGGTTAAAGCTTTATTTAGTGTTTTAGTTAGTGTCGGCAATGTCGAGGAACTGCGATTTAGGGGTTAATAGGTTTAGTTTTGTGTTAGCAATGTTTGGGAACGGCGGTTTAGGGGTTAATTCGTTTAGTTTTTGTCTGCAAATTTTGAAACTGCGGTTTTGGGTTAATAGGTTTAGTTAGTGTCGGCAATGTTGGGGAACTGCGGTTTAGGGGTTAATAGCTTTATTTTGTGATTTACTTAGGCCTAGATTTAGAGTTGGGCGGTAGCCGTCAAAACCAGTGTTAGAGGCTCCTAACGCTGGTTTTTACCGCCCTCTGGTATTTGGAGTCAGTCAGGAAAGGGTCTAATGCTCACTTTGCAGCCGCGACTTTTCCATACCGCAGATCCCTTTACGTCAATTGCGTATCCTATCTTTTCAATGGGATCTTTCTAACTCCGGTATTTAGAGTCGTGGCTGAAGTGAGCGTTAGAAATCTAACGACAAAACTCCAGCCGCAGAAAAAAGTCAGTAGTTAAGAGCTTTCTGGGCTAACGCCGGTTTATAAAGCTCTTAACTACTGTGCTCTAAAGTACACTAACACCTATAAACTACCTATGTACCCCTAAACCGACCCCCCCCCCCACATTGCCGTCACTCTATAAAAAAAATTTAACCCCTAATCTTCCGCTCCATACACTGCCGCCAACTACGTTATCCCTATGTACCCCTAATCTGCTGCCCCTAACACCGCCGACCCCTATATTATATTTATTAACCCCTAATCTGCCCCCCACAACGTCGCCGCCAGCTACCTACACTTATTAACCCCTAATCTGCCGTCCGCACGCCGCCGCTAGCTACATTATAGCTATGTACCCCTAATCTGCTGCCCCTAACACCGCCGACCCCTATATTATATTTATTAACCCCTAATCTGCCCCCCACAATGTCGCCTCCACCTGCCTACACTTATTAACCCCTAATCTGCCGAGCGGACCGCACCACTATTATAATAAAGTTATTAACCCCTAATCCGCCTCACTCCCGCCTCAATAACCCTATAATAAATAGTATTAACCCCTAATCTGCCCTCCCTAACATCGCCGACACCTAACTTCAAGTATTAACCCCTAATCTGCCGATCGGAGCTCACCGCTACTCTAATAAATTTTTTAACCACTAAAGCTAATTTTAACCCTAACCCTAACACCCCCCTAAGTTAAATATAATTTTATTCTAACAAAATAAATTAACTCTTATTAAATAAATTATTCCTATTTAAATCTAAATACTTACCTGTAAAATAAATCCTAATATAGCTACAATATAAATTATAATTATATTATAGCTATTTTAGGATTAATATTTATTTTACAGGTAACTTTGTATTTATTTTAACCAGGTACAATAGCTATTAAATAGTTAAGAACTATTTAATAGCTAAAATAATTAAAATAATTACAAAATTACCTGCAAAATAAATCCTAACCTAAGTTACAATTAAACCTAACACTACACTATCAATAAATTAATTAAATACAATATCTACAATTATCTACAATTAAACCTAACACTACACTATCAATAAATTAATTAAATACAATATCTACAAATAAATACAATGAAATAAACTAACTAAAGTACAAAAAATAAAAAAGAACTAAGTTACAAAAAATACTGTAAAAAAAACACATACAATACCCCCCCCAACATTACAACCCACCACCCACATACCCCTAATCTAACCCAAACCCCCCTTAAATAAACCTAACACTAAGCCCCTGAAGGTCTTCCTACCTTATCTTCACTATACCAGGTTCACCGATCGGTCCTCGGAAGTGTTGATCCAAGCCCAAGCGGGGGGCTGAAGAGTGACGTCCATCCTCGGGCTGAAGTCTGGATCCAAGCGGCGGCTGAAGAAATCCATCATCGGGCTGAAGTCGGAAGTCCATCATCGGGATGAAGTCTTCTATCAAGCCGCATCTTCAATCTTCTTTCTTCTGGAGCGGAGCGGAGCCATCTTCTTCCAAGCCGACGCGGAACATCCTCTTCAAGCGACGCCTACTTGCCGAATGACGGTTCCTTTAAATGACGTCATCCAAGATGGCGTCCCTCGAATTCCCGATTGGCTGATAGGATTCTATCAGCCAATCGGAATTAAGGTAGGAATATTCCGATTGGCTGATGGAATCAGCCAATCAGATTCAAGTTCAATCCAATTGGCTGATTGGATCAGCCAATCAGATTGAGCTCGCATTCTATTGGCTGTTCCGATCAGCCAATAGAATGTGAGCTCAATCTGATTGGCTGACTGGATCAGCCAATCGGATTGAACTTGAATCTGATTGGCTGATTCCATCAGCCAATCAGAATATTCCTACCTTAATTCCGATTGGCTGATAGAATCCTATCAGCCAATCGGAATTCGAGGGACGCCATCTTGGATGACCTCATTTAAAGGAACCGTCATTCGGCGAGTAGGCGTCGCTTGAAGAGGATGTTCCGCGTCGGCTTGGAAGAAGATGGCTCCGCTCCAGAAGAAAGAAGATTGAAGATGCGGCTTGATAGAAGACTTCATCCCGATGATGGACTTCCGACTTCAGCCCGATGATGGATTTCTTCAGCCGCCGCTTGGATCCAGACTTCAGCCCGAGGATGGACGTCACTCTTCAGCCCCCCGCTTGGGCTTGGATCAACACTTCCGAGGACCGATCAGTGAACCTGGTATGGTGAAGATAAGGTAGGAAGATCTTCAGGGGTTTAGTGTTAGGTTTATTTAAGGGGGGTTTGGGTTAGATTAGGGGTATGTGGGTGGTGGGTTGTAATGTTGGGGGGGGTATTGTATGTGTTTTTTTTATAGGCAAAAGAGCTGAATTCTTGGGGCATGCCCCGCAAAGGGCCCTGTTCAGGGCTGGTAAGGTAAAAGAGCTTTGAACTTTTTTAATTTAGAATAGGGTAGGGCATTTTTTTATTTTGGGGGGCTTTGTTATTTTATTAGGGGGCTTAGAGTAGGTGTAATTAGTTTAAAATTGTTGTAATATTTTTCTAATGTTTGTAAATATTTTTTTATTTTTTGTAACTTAGTTCTTTTTTATTTTTTGTACTTTAGTTAGTTTATTTCATTGTATTTATTTGTAGATATTTTATTTAAATAATTTATTGATAGTGTAGTGTTAGGTTTAATTGTAGATAATTGTAGATATTGTATTTAAATAATTTATTGATAGTGTAGTGTTAGGTTTAATTGTAGATAATTGTTGGTATTTTATTTAATTAATGTATTGATAGTGTAGTGTTAGGTTTAATTGTAACTTAGGTTAGGATTTATTTTACAGGTAATTTTGTAATTATTTTAACTATTTTAGCTATTAAATAGTTCTTAACTATTTAATCGCTATCGTACCTGGTTAAAATAAATACAAAGTTGCCTGTAAAATAAATATTAATCCTAAAATAGCTATAATATAATTATAATTTATGTTGTAGCTATATTAGGGTTTATTTTACAGGTAAGTATTTAGATTTAAATAGGAATAATTTATTTAATAAGAGTTAATTTATTTTGTTAGAATAAAATTATATTTAACTTAGGGGGGTGTTAGGGTTAGGGTTAAAATTAGCTTTAGGGGTTAAAAAAATGATTAGAGTAGCGGTGAGCTCCGATCGGCAGATTAGGGGTTAATACTTGAAGTTAGGTGTTGGTGATGTTAGGGAGGGCAGATTAGGGGTTAATACTATTTATTATAGGGTTATTGAGGCGGGAGTGAGGCAGATTAGGGGTTAATAGCTTTATTATAGTAGCGGCGGCGTGCGGACGGCAGATTAGGGGTTAATAAGTGTAGGCAGGTGGAGGCGACGTTGTGGGGGGCAGATAAGGGGTTAATAAATATAATATAGGGTTCGGCAGTGTTAGGGGCAGCAGATTAGGGGTACATAGGGATAATGTAAGTAGCGGCGGTTTATGGAGCTGCAGATTAGGGGTTAATAATAATATGCAGGGGTCAGCGATAGCGGGGGCGGCAGAATAGGGGTTAATAAGTATAAGGTTAGGGGTGTTTAGACTCGGGGTACATGTTAGAGTGTTAGGTGCAGACGTAGGAAGTGTATACCCATAGCAAACAATGGGGCTGCGTTAGGAGCTGAACGCGGCTTTTTTGCAGGTGTTAGGTTTTTTTCAGCTCAAACAGCCCCATTGTTTTCTATGGGGGAATCGTGCACGAGCACGTTTTTGAAGCTGGCCGCGTCCGTAAGCACCGCTGGTATCGAGAGTTGAAGTTGCGTTAAATATGCTCTACTCTCCTTTTTTGGAGCCTAACGCAGCCATTCTGTGAACTCTCAATACCAGCGGTATTTAAAAGGTGCGGCCAGAAAAAAGCACGCGTAGCTAACGCACCCCTTTGGCCACAGAACTCTAAATCTAGGCGTTAGTGTCGGCGATATCGGGAACTGCGGTTTACATAGAACAATGAATAATTCCGAATATGAATAATGGATCAGAAAATTTGGAAACTGATTCATTAATTTATGGAATTTTCCGGGATTTGCCAATTCGGAAATTCGGGTGTATTCGAATCTCCATATCGGCCAAAATTCATCCAAAAACGAAATTCTGCCGAAACGAAACACACATGTCTATTAAAAATATTTAGAACACATTCCCCTATGTGAAGAACATTGGAATATGAAATATTAACAATACATGCACCGTTAAATACTTTATTAAATATGAATATTGCATAAATATGATTTTTCATGTTTTCAGCTACTTGAGTGCAAAGAGCTCCAATTTACTTATCTATGTCTATATATGTATACATATGTATTTATGTGTTTTTATGTGTATGTATTTCTTTAAATACATATACACGTATAGACATATAAATATAAAAATACATATGTACACACATATAAATATATATGTACAGTATGTATCTCTATGTTAAAGCCCTTTACATGCCTTTTTTTATAACTCCTGAGACCTCATATCTTTGAGCCCTTTGACTTGCTTAAATGTTAACCAGACCTCTGAAGATATGCAAACCCAACGCACATTATATTAAATTGCGTTCAAGCGAACCCGTCTACATTCAACTAGTAATAGCGTGCTACTTCCAACGCACGCAACAGTTTGCGCGCCACTCATGAGCTAGCCCTTAGCTCTTTATTATGCTTCTAGCTGCTACCTAAAACTAGTGAATAATAGCTACAACTGTCAGCCTAGCACACAGACAAGGCTAAATGCTATGAAATGCATTTTCCAGCAAGCACTTGTTAATTTCAGTTAAACTCTAAGCATAACACATTCACTGACCTAGATTCACTAAAAGCCATTTGTAGAAAAAAAAACTTGCCATAACAAGCAAAAGAGGCCTTTACTGTGTTTCCTGCTACTACATTGAGTCTAAGCTGTGCAGTTGATGTTAATAATCCCTGCTAATGTACAGAGCTGGCAAAACAAAGCCTACATTACAAGTGGCTGTCATTTATCATAGTGACAGAAAGTGTAAGATGCTGATAAACCTGAACTATCATAGAAAAAATAAATCTTTGAAAAAGTCTTGGCAAAGAGCAAAATACAAATACAAAGTGAGAAAGTTGTTTTTCTTTGAGCATCTAGGATAAAGAACAAGAAATGTTGATAACCATTACTTGTAGGGCCTACTAGCATCCTCTTCCACTCATTTCCAACTAATGCCCCTTATGGTAATCCCAGTGCCCCCTCCCACCTATTAGTGCCCCCCTCAATTAATCCCACTGCCCCCAAGGGGGCAGTACCACCCACTTTCGGAACCACTGCTCTATCAGCTCAGTAATACTTTGTTTGAAGTGCTAGTTTACTGGTACCTTCTATAGAACTAATGTTTAGCATACTTGCTCATATATATATATATATATATATATATATATATACTATATATATATATATATATATATATATATGTCGGTGGCTGAATTAGCAGGGCTCAATTAATTTTTAATATACAGTGGGGCAAAAAAGTATTTAGTCAGCCACCAATTGTGCAAGTTCTCCCACTTAAGAAGATGAGAGAGGCCTGTAATTTTCATCATAGGTATACCTCAACTATGAGAGACAAAATGTGGAAACAAATCCAGACAATCACATTGTCTGATTTGGAAAGAATTTATTTGCAAATTATGGTGGAAAATAAGTATTTGGTCAATATCAAAAGTTCATCTCAATACTTTGTTATATATCCTTTGTTGGCAATGACAGAGGTCAAACGTTTTCTGTAAGTCTTCACAAGGTTGTCACACACTGTTGCTGGTATGTTGGCCCATTCCTGCATGCAGATCTCCTCTAGAGCAGTGATGTTTTGGGGCTGTCGCTGGGCAACACAGACTTTCAACTCCCTCCAAAGATTTTCTATGGGGTTGAGATCTGGAGACTGGCTAGGCCACTCCAGGACCTTGAAATGCTTCTTATGAAGCCACTCCTTCGTTGCCCGGGCGGTGTGTTTGGGATCATTGTCATGCTAAAAGACCTAGCCACGTTTCATCTTCCATGCCCTTGCTGAAGGTTTGCACTCACTCAAAATCTCACGATACATGACCCCATTCATTCTTTCATGTACACAGATCAGTCGTCCTGTTCCCTTTGCAGAGAAACAGCCCCAAAGCATGATGTTGCCACCCCCATGCTTCACAGTAGGTATGGTGTTCTTTGGTTGCAACTCAGAATTCTCTCTCCTCCAAACACGACGAGTTGTGTTTCTACCAAACAGTTCTACTTTGGTTTCATCTGACCATATGACATTCTCCCAATCCGCTTCTGGATCATCCAAATGCTCTCTAGCATACTTCAGACGGGCCCGGACATGTACTGGCTTAAGCAGGGGGACACGTCTGGCACTGCAGGATCTGAGTCCCTGGCAGCTTAGTGTGTTACTGATGGTAGCCTTTGTTACGTTGGTCCCAGCTCTCTGCAGGTCATTCACTAGGTCCCCCCGTGTGGTTCTGGGATGCGAGATCTTGCAATTATTGCTTCCACAGTTGATTTCTTCACACCAAGCTGCTTGCCTATTGCAGATTCAGTCTTCCCAGCCTGTTGCAGGTCTACAATTTTTTTTCTGGTGTCCTTCGACAGCTCTTTGGTCTTCACCATAGTGGAGTTTGGAGTGTGACTGTTTGAGGTTGTGGACAGGTGTCTTTTATACTGATAACAAGTTCAAAAGGGTGCCATTAATACAGGTAATGAGTGGAGGACAGAGGAGCCTCTTAAAGAAGAAGAAACAGGTCTGTGAGAGCCAGAAATCTTGCTTGTTTGTAGGTGACCAAATACTTATTTTCCACCATAATATGCAAATAAATTCTTTCCAGATCACACAATGTGATTGTCTGGATTTGTTTCCACATTTTGTCTCTCATAGTTGAGGTATGCCTATGATGAAAATTACAGGCCTCTCTCATCTTCTTAAATACTTTTTTGCCCCACTGTAGGTTATGTTTTCTACAGAAAGCAGATTGTATTCTGTCTCTGTTTACACTGTTCTTTGGAAGTTCTGTATTGCTTTATATTCAAGTATTTGTTATCTTAGAGGCGAGATATAGGTAATATTTATTGAATTTCACTACTCTATGATACACTTTCCATACAAAGATGCTGCTATATATAGACATTATGATGTATGAAAGCTATACCAAGGTTTAAGGGATACTAAACCCAAATTATTTTTATTCATGATTCAGATAGAGCATGCAATTTTAAGCAACTTTCTAATTTACTCCTATTATCATTTTTTCTTCGTTCTCTTGCTAAGCATAGGAGTTAGCCTATTTTAGGTTTAGCAACCTGGATAGTGCTTGCTTATTGGTGACTATATTTATTTTACATTCCTGCTTTTTTTAAATAAAGATAGCAAGAGATTTGGTAGAATGCATACTTTAACACTCATTATCTGCTGGAGCATGCCTAGAAGTAAATAAGCAGATGTGAAATACAATGCCCGTGTTTCTGATGCTAAACATGCATGGCTATGTAAGTCATTGGGGGCTAGTTATCAAGCCGTCTACTTTTCTGGCTTCGCCGGCCCAATACGTCCGCCTAAGCTCGCCTACCTTCGCCGCCGCGGACCTTGAATAAGTTCGCCTAAGTTATCAAATAAAGCTGTCAAAAAGCCGCGGGGCGATGAGCAGCGGACTGTGACAGTTATCACTCATCCGATCTCGCTGCCCTTCGGCTTTTTCCCAGCTTTATTGCTAGCCTGTCACTAAGCACTCACACTAAACTGCACTGTTCTGCCCCCTATACCGGCGCCCCCGGAGCCCCCCGCAACTAAATAAAGTTACTAACCCCTAAACCGCCGCTCCTAGACCCTGCCGCAACTCTTATAAATGTATTAACCCCTAAACCGCCGCTCCCGGACACCGCTGCCACCTACATTATACCTAGTAACCCCTATCCTGCCCCCCCTATACCGTCGCCCTCTATTATAAAATTATTAACCCCTATCCTGCTGATCCCGCACCTCTCCGCAAATAAATAAATAGTTTAACCCCTAAACCGCCGCTCCATGAACCCGCCGCAACCTATAATAAATTTATTAACCCCTATCCTGCCCCCCACTACGCCGCCGCCACTGTAATAAAATGATTAACCCCTAAACCTAAGTCTAACCCTAACCATAACGCCCCCCTAACTTAAATATTAATTAAATAAATCTAAATAAATTAACTCTTATTAACTAAATGAATCCTATTTAAAACTAAATACTTACCTTTAAAATAAACCCTAATATAGCTACAATATAAATAATAATTATATTCTAGCTATCTTAGGATTTATTTTTATTTTACAGGTACCTTTCAATTTATTTTAACCATGTACAATAACTATTAAATAGTTATTAACTATTTAATAGCTTACCTAGCTAAAATAAAGAGAAATGTACCTGTGAAATAAATCCTAACCTAAGTTACAATTACACCTAACACTACACTATACTTTAATAAATTATTCCTATTTAAAAATAAATACTTACCTGTAAAATAAACCCTAAGATAGCTACAATGTAATTAATACTTATATTATAGCTATTTTTGGATTTATATTTATTTTACAGGTAACTTTGTATTTATTTTAGCTAGTTAGAATAGTTATTAAATAGTTATTAACTATTTAATAACTACCTAGCTAAAAGAAATACAAAATTACCTGTAAAATAAATCCTAACTTAAGTTACAATTAAACCTAATACTACACTATCATTAAATTAACTAAATAAACTACCTACAAAGAACTACAATGAAATACAATTACATAAACTAACTAAAGTACAAAAAATAAAAAAAGCTAAGTTACAAAAAATAAAAAATTAAGTTACAAACATGTTAAAAATATTACAACAATTTTAAGCTACTTACACCTAATCTAAGCCCCCTAATAAAATAACAAACCCCCCCAAAAAAAAAAAATCCCTACCCTATTCTAAATTACATAAATTTCAATGCTCTTTTACCTTACCAGCCCTTAAAAGGGCCATTTGTGGGGGCATGCCCCAAAAAGTTCAGCTCTTTTGCCTGTAAAATAAAAATACAACCCCCCCCCAACATTAAAACCCACCACCCACATACCCCTAATCTAACCCAAACCCCCCTTACAAAAACCTAACACTAATCCCCTGAAGATCATCCTACCTTGAGTCGTCTTCACTCAGCCGAGCCACCGATGGAACTGAAGAGGGCATCCGGAACGGAAGAAGTTAATCCTCCAAGCGGCGCTGAAGAAATCTTCCATCCGATGAAGTCATCATCCAGGCGGCGCTGAAGAAGTCTTCGATCCGGCCGATGTCATCTTCAAAGAGGCGCTGAAGAGGTCTTCTATCCGGGCGAAGTCATCTTCCAAGCCGGGTCTTGAATCTTCCTTCCGCCGACGCGGAACCACCTTCTTCACCGACGGACTACGATGAATGACGGCTCCTTTAAGGGACGTCATCCAAGATGGCGTCCCCTCAATTCCGATTGGCTGATAGGATTCTATCAGCCAATCGGAATTAAGGTAGGAAAATCTGATTGGCTGATGGAATCAGCCAATCAGATTCAAGTTCAATCCGATTTGCTTATCCAATCAGCCAATCAGATTGAGCTCGCATTCTATTGGCTGTTCCGATCAGCCAATAGAATGTGAGCTCAATCTGATTGGCTGATTGGATCAGCCAATCGGATTGAACTTGAATCTGATTGGCTGATTCCATCAGCCAATCAGATTTTCCTACCTTAATTCCGATTGGCTGATAGAATCCTATCAGCCAATCGGAATTGAGGGGACGCCATCTTGGATGACGTCCCTTAAAGGAGCCGTCATTCGTCGTAGTCCGTCGGTGAAGAAGGTGGTTCCGCGTCGGCGGAAGGAAGATTCAAGACCCGGCTTGGAAGATGACTTCGCCCGGATAGAAGACCTCTTCAGCGCCTCTTTGAAGATGACATCGGCCGGATCGAAGACTTCTTCAGCGCCGCCTGGATGATGACTTCATCGGATGGAAGATTTCTTCAGCGCCGCTTGGAGGATTAACTTCTTCCGTTCCGGATGCCCTCTTCAGTTCCATCGGTGGCTCGGCTGAGTGAAGACGACTCAAGGTAGGATGATCTTCAGGGGATTAGTGTTAGGTTTTTGTAAGGGGGGTTTGGGTTAGATTAGGGGTATGTGGGTGGTGGGTTTTAATGTTGGGGGGGGGGTTGTATTTTTATTTTACAGGCAAAAGAGCTGAACTTTTTGGGGCATGCCCCCACAAATGGCCCTTTTAAGGGCTGGTAAGGTAAAAGAGCATTGAAATTTATGTAATTTAGAATAGGGTAGGGATTTTTTTTATTTTGGGGGGGTTTGTTATTTTATTAGGGGGCTTAGATTAGGTGTAAGTAGCTTAAAATTGTTGTAATATTTTTAACATGTTTGTAACGTAATTTTTTATTTTTTGTAACTTAGCTTTTTTTATTTTTTGTACTTTAGTTAGTTTATGTAATTGTATTTCATTGTAGTTCTTTGTAGGTAGTTTATTTAGTTAATTTAATGATAGTGTAGTATTAGGTTTAATTGTAACTTAAGTTAGGATTTATTTTACAGGTAATTTTGTATTTCTTTTAGCTAGGTAGTTATTAAATAGTTAATAACTATTTAATAACTATTCTAACTAGCAAAAATAAATACAAAGTTACCTGTAAAATAAATATAAATCCAAAAATAGCTATAATATAAGTATTAATTACATTGTAGCTATCTTAGGGTTTATTTTACAGGTAAGTATTTATTTTTAAATAGGAATAATTTATTAAAGTATAGTGTAGTGTTAGGTGTAATTGTAACTTAGGTTAGGATTTATTTCACAGGTACATTTCTCTTTATTTTAGCTAGGTAAGCTATTAAATAGTTAATAACTATTTAATAGTTATTGTACATGGTTAAAATAAATTGAAAGGTACCTGTAAAATAAAAATAAATCCTAAGATAGCTAGAATATAATTATTATTTATATTGTAGCTATATTAGGGTTTATTTTAAAGGTAAGTATTTAGTTTTAAATAGGATTCATTTAGTTAATAAGAGTTAATTTATTTAGATTTATTTAATTAATATTTAAGTTAGGGGGCGTTAGGGTTAGGGTTAGGTTTAGGGGTTAATCATTTTATTACAGTGGCGGCGGCGTAGTGGGGGGCAGGATAGGGGTTAATAAATTTATTATAGGTGGCGACGGTGTAGGGGGGGCAGATTAGGGGTTAATAAATGTATTATAGGTTGCGGCGGGTTCATGGAGCGGCGGTTTAGGGGTTAAACTATTTATTTAGTTGCGGAGAGGTGCGGGATCAGCAGGATAGGGGTTAATAATTTTATAATAGAGGGCGACGGTATAGGGGGGGCAGGATAGGGGTTACTAGGTATAATGTAGGTGGCAGCGGTGTCCGGGAGCGGCGGTTTAGGGGTTAATACATTTATAAGAGTTGCGGCAGGGTCTAGGAGCGGCGGTTTAGGGGTTAGTAACTTTATTTAGTTGCGGGGGGCTCCGGGGGCGCCGGTATAGGGGGCAGAACAGTGCAGTTTAGTGTGAGTGCTTAGTGACAGGCTAGCAATAAAGCTGGGAAAAAGCCGAAGGGCAGCGAGATCGGATGAGTGATAACTCTCACAGTCCGCTGCTCATCGCCCCGCGGCTTTTTGACAGCTTTATTTGATAACTTAGGCGAACGTATTCAAGGTCCGCGGCGGCGAAGGTAGGCGAGCTTAGGCGGACGTATTGGGCCGGCGAAGCCAGAAAAGTAGACGGCTTGATAACTACCCCCCAGTATATCTTGGATCATGCAGTATGTTTCCATGTTACTTTAGTTAGGGTAAAATGCCTAGATTAAATTTACTACTTGTTAGATTTTGACCAACAATATTATTATTATTCAGGTTAATTATATTCAGATTGTTGTATCTTTCATGTTTTCATGAGTGACCCGGTAACCTGTCGCAAAATAGAAAACTGAGGTTCTTTGTTTGGTGTTATTTACATTTAACATATATAAGTCACTCTTGACCCTTTTAATGTACTTGTTATGTCAGTTGGTCCTAGCTTCCATGTTGCATTATCTTTTGTCATAGGCAGCTGTATGGTTGTGTACCTGCATTGTATTATTTTATTGTATGTAACTTCATGTATGAACCACAATAAAAAATATAATTAAAAATAATAATTACAAAAATCATTCTTATTGTCTACTGTACACAAAATAACTTGAGCAACTGCCCATTATAACAGATCCTTCTGATTGGCTGCTGTACACATTAACTCACATTGTGCAAAATAAGTATTTCTACAGTCAAGATGATTTACTGAGCATAGCATTATCTTGTCATAGGTTGAAGAATATCCTAGATAGGCTAATCAACTTTATCTATTTTTCTTTTAAAGGGAGTTAGATTCTGAGGTCATATAACCAAGGCCAGTGTTGGAAATACAGTTTAAAAGTGCTATACAAGGAAACCTATGAACGGACAGCTATATTGTTCTCTAGGTACTCATATGTTTGAAGCTGGAATGGGTCCTTAAATCAAGTACATTATACAGTTAGCAGATTGCTTTTGACAAATAGCCTTAGTAAGAAGTGCAGCTCTTAGATCTAGTTAGTGTGACTGTTTGCATTTAGAGGCCAATATCTCATTATTATGGCAAGTAGCAGACATTGAAGAAAGAGCAGAGCAATTCTTCCCAGCACTGGTACTTATAAAAGCCTCTTGAGTCACCTTGTTTATTATTTTATATCTATTTTAAATCAAATTTAGTTTTTGCCATTTTTCATACAATCAGTTTTTTGTATAATTTTTTACTTAATAGAGTATTTATATTAATGTTACAGCAAGTTCTCAACTTCTAATGACAGTACAATTTGAATAACTCATCTTACGATTACGATCACAGATTACGAGTTTTGCACTAACAGTCGCGTGCGAGCGACATTGGGTTTATCACGGTTGTTTGCGCACGTCTGACATACTACAAATTGAAAGAAAATGTGATCCCTTGTGCGCAATTGAATTTAACGCGTGTCGGGATTGTGCAATCTCAGAGATCTGGTTAAAAGCTACGCTCAAATAAAAAGTGTCTCAAAATATATAAAAAATAGATTTAAAAGTACAGTCTCACTCATAATAACACACCTCATAATAAACATTTTTTTTTTTTTTTAAATTGCATGAAAAAGTTATAAAGGCTCGAGGACATGAGGTCTCAGTTGTAAGAAAACAAAAAGGACAGCAAAGGCCATACATACATATACATGTCTAAATATGTATGTTTATATATATTCCTATATATATATATATATATATATATATATATATATATATATATATAAATGTGTGTACATATGTATTTATGTATTTATATGTGTATATATGTATTTACAGACATATATACACATAATAAACACATAAATACATATATAGACATATATAAGTCCATTCGAGACAATTACAGTCAAGTAGAGGAAACATTTTTTATTAAATATTACTTTTTAATAAAGGTTTTAATAAAGGCTTTTAACTATGTATTAATAATAAAGGGCTAGATTACAAGTGGCGTGGAATATTTTTTTTCGCTCTCGTGAAAACTTCATCAGTGTTACGTTTTTTTAACTAGTCGGGTTGCGTTTGTGTTACAAGTTCCAAAAAAACTTACAGCTAGATTACGAGTTTTGCGGTATGAATGAAAAAGCAGCGTTAAGGCTCATAACGCTGCTTTTTCACTACCGCTGGTATTACGAGTCTTGCAGATTTAGGGGCACCGCACACTTTTTTGGCCTTAACGCAAATTAACTTACGCAATTTGCGTAAAGTCTTTTTTCAATAGGACTTCCACAGTGCCGGTATTACGAGTCTGCCTGGGAGGCCAAAAAGTGAGCGGTACACCCTATACCACCAAGATCAATACAGTAAACTGAAAGTCAGTAGTTGTGAGTTTTACGCTACAAAGCTGTAACATAAAACTCATAACTAAAGTGCTAAAAAGTTTACTAACACCCATAAACTACTTATTAACCCCTAAACCAAGGCCTTACTGCATCGCAAACACTAAAATAAAATTATTAACCCCTAATCTGCCGCTCCAGACATCGTCGCCACTAGAATAAACATATTAACCCCTAAACCGCCGCACCCCTACCTCGCAAACACTAGTTAAATATTATTAACCCCTAATCTGCCGCCCCTAACATCGCCGCCACCTACCTACACTTTATTAACCCCTAATCTGCCGCCCCCAACGTCGCCGCCTCTATTCTAAATTTATTAACCCCTAAACCTAAGTCTAACCCTAACACCCTCTAACTTAAATATAATTAAAATAAATCTAAATAAAACCTACTATAAATAACTAAACAATTCCTATTTAAAACGAAATATTTACCTGTAAAATAAACCCTAAGCTAGCTACAATATAATTAGGTTTTATTTTAATTTCGCAGGCAAGATTGTATTTATTTTAACTAGGTAGCTAGTAAATAGTTAATAACTATTACTAACACCTAACCTTACACTGCAATTAAATAAATTACCTAAATTAAATACAATTACCTAATTTACAAAAAAAAAAAACAATAAATTACACAAGATAGAAAAACAAACAAAACAAAAAAACACTAAATTACACAAAATAAAAAAATAAATTATCAGATATTTAAACTAATTATACCTAATCTAATAGCCCTATCAAAATAAAAAAAGCCCCCCCCAAAATAAAAAAAACCCTACCCTAAACTAAACTACCAATAGCCCTTAAAAGGGCCTTTTGTGGGGCATTGCCCCAAAGAAATCAGCTCTTTTACCTGTAATAAAAATACAAACAACCCCCCAACAGTAAAACCCACCACCCACGCAACCAACCCTCCAAATAAAACCCTAACTAAAAAAATCTAAGCTCCCCATTGCCCTGAAAAGGGCATTTTGATGGGTATTGCCCTTAAAAGGGCATTTAGTTATTTTTCAATTGCCCAAACCCTAATCTAAAAATAAAACCCACCCAATAAACCCTTAAAAAAACCTAACACTAACCCCCGAAGATCCACTTACAGTTTTGAAGACCGGACATCCATCCTAAACAAAGCCGGGAGAAGTCTTCATCCAAGCGGCAAGAAGTCCTCAACGAAGCCGGGAGAAGTCTTCATCCAAGCCTGCAGAAGTGGTCCTCCAGATGGGCAGAAGTCTTCATCCAGACGGTATCTTCTATCTTCATCTATCCGGCATGGAACGGGTCCATCTTCAAGACATTCAATAAATCACAGTAGTATTGTGACATTCGGTTTCTGAAAGCACATAGCAATGATCAGGTATACTCATATAAACAATAGTTACCATAACAACGTAGCGTAAATGAACCAATCAGAATACATGACACCTCCCCTTAAATGGCCAATCATAACTCATTTCCCTCTATATAAAGGGCGAAAATGAGCGGCGGCTCCGTCTTTGATAAAGCACAGTTCATGTGCGAAACATGTTAGGGAGCTAGTTTAGGAGGACTTGGGATCCTCATTTTTAAAAAAACAAGTGGTTTCTATCCTTAAATATTCAACTAAAATATGATAGTTTTTCTTAACAGTGGGTAGCATATTTGTAGCCACATATAACAAACATAGCGTTGGGTTGCTACTTTATACCTTATACCGCTATCATATGGTAACAACTTTGGGTTGTAATCTATAAGCCTATATCGTAACTCAGCACATGTTTGCAATTTAAAAACACTCTATGCCGTATTATTACCAGTGACTATCATCGTTAAAACTATAAACCGTATTACTTATATGGGGTAGCACTCTGTTGCCTTACATTGTAGTACTATATTGCCTAGTAATTGAATTCTCTATATCGCAACCTTATTAAGGTGGCTTAATACAAAGTAGCAGTCTGTTGCCTTATATCGTAACATTTTGTTGTTTAGCTATTTAATGCTCTATACCGTGATCTTATTAGTGCTGCCCAATTCTGGGTAGAAAATTAAATATTTGTATTCTCCAATTATACCAGTGATTATCAACTTCCAAACAACGTTGTATACATTTGATAATAGGTCTATCTTTACTTAGACACGGTACTATTATATGTGTAGTGATTACCTTATTGTCCACATAACGGCTGATATTTAAGTATATTTGTGAATGGGAACAGCTAATAAATAAGCCGTGTAAAAAAGCACAAGATACCACCAAATTGTTAAACACATACTAATAATAAAAACATATACAACTGTTGATCCGCATAACAACTGTTGATATGTGGAATGATTACCTTACTGTCCACATAACGGCAGATATTTAAGGATATATTTGTGAATGAGAACAGCTAATAAATAAGTTGTGTGTAAAAGCACAAGAGACCACCAAATTGTTAAACACATACTAATAATACAATAAATACAACTGTTGATCCGCTCATACTGTACTATTATCAGCAGAACGTAAATTCTATAGTACTGTTACTACAAAACCCCAAAAATCTTGATATATAGTATATCTATCTGTGGAAGATCTTTATATTGTGGTCACATTTGGGGATTAACCCTAAGTACTAAGGGCACATAATATCTGATCAGGGTAACTAATGTCAAAACATCCCACATATTTTGTACAGTAATAGGTTATTGAAAATAAGAAACCGAGTTACCTTGTTACCCGATGGTATCTATATAACATTTGCTCTGTAACATACTTCACTTAATAAGGGACGATTACTCAAGTCAAACTCTACAGCACAATATATAAACAACCTCAGTATAGGTATTTTATTAGCTTACTTCATAACAATTGTTTTACTTAATACCTAAGTCAGATTTAGACAGTGTATAAGACTTCTCAACACTGATGGACTACTCTAGTAGCATCTAATAGACAGAGCTATATTTTTGAGCTTTGTCATCTTATCACACTGGTAACACCAATTATTAACACGGTGTGGCACAAATCACTATTCCTTTTGGATTGTGTGCTATCTTATTTTAGCACATTCACAACCTCTACCCATGTAGAATAAGAGTAACTTAATTTGATCCTTTATAGGATAGACTTACACCACTTGATGTTTTTAATGGTTTTTGTCCCATTTTAACCTATGTTTAATAAAGTTTATCATTTTAACCCCTACTTTCCCCTTATAGGGAAATTCTATACTTAGTGTGTTTCCAATTGTCATAACACTATATAGTAGATTGTAGACTCTGTTATAAACGGTCTTCATTTTTTGGGCAATATAGAGATGATAAGTGCTTTTTAGGTTACACACTTTTCTGAAGGTTTTATACCTTCTTTAGTGTATGTATATGTATATATATATATATGTATGTATATGTATATATGTATGTATATGTATGTGTATGTATATATATATATATATATATATATATATATATACCGTTGTATATATAGAAACTTTCATGAAAAGAAGAGGCACTCATCAGTAGAAACAGTCTTGACAAAGGTCCCTGCGAGGACCGAAACGTTGACTGACTGAATTGATAAACTATTAATAAATCTTATGTTAATTAAGCCCTGTGAATGCCTCTTCTTTTCATGAAAGTTTCTACCTATCTACCATAGAGTGCACCCAGGCAACACAACCTACAGTGAGTGCTTGGATCCCAAAACTAGAGTGTATATATATATATATATATATATATATATATATATATATATATATACAGTGTATATATATATATATATATATATATATATATACATACAAATACATCTTTAGCAATGTATGTGTCTCTATGTTAAAGCCCTTTGTCTGCCTTTTTTTTTCTAACACCCAGGATCTCCTATCGTTGAGCCCTTATTAACAGTGTTAATATGAGGGTACCTGTACTTTGTAATGTCTTTTTGATGTGTTTTGTGCAACTTTTTTGTTTCAGATAACAGTTAACCACAGTTCTGAGATTGCGGTAAGGATTGAAGGGTAAATGGCAATTGCACTGCCAAGTTTGCTCCATTTGTAATAACAGCGCAATGAAAATGGCTAGCAAAAGCACGATTACGCTAGTGTAAAACTGTTCGCGCCTCACTTGTAATCTTGCCCAAATTGTTTAACTATATATTTCTGTAAATATTTCACATTCCAATGTTCTTTACTTTTTTTAAAAGATATTCCTACATATATCTGTGTATATCTGTACCTATATATAATCATTAGCAAAATACCATCAGATATATGTAGAAATTCTGTACATAGTAGAATATGTTCTATGTATTGATAAATAGATATTCCTATATATATATCTGTATATAGCTATACTTATATATAATCATTTATATATATATATATATATATATAGGTATAAATATATATTTTACCAAAAAACATATATACTGTGTGTATATATATATATATATATATATATATATATATAATGTGTGTGTGTGTGTGTGAATTTATGAATAAATAGAACATATTCTGCTATGTGAAGAACATTGGAATGTGAAATATTAATATTTTCGTGTTGGGTTAGTACACTTGAGAAAACTCCATTGGGTTTGCGTGCAAGTTGGGTTAGCGCCTGAGCGAAAACTTTTTACTTTACACTTGTAATACACGTGCTACCCGACGCACGCAAAAAGGTAACTTTCAAGCAGCGTTAGCGTGCAAGCAGTAGCGATAAATAGCACCACACTTGTAATGTAGCCCTGAGTTGGGAGTTCACTACATGTTACATCCTTGTGTATCTCTTGTCCTTGAAATATTCTCTCCACCTGCATTTTATTTTAGCCATACTATTAAATGAATATGCTTGTATCTTAATACTCTTTTGGTTCTTTTTGACAGCTCCTTTGACCCTCCAATTTATTTTCAGTAAGAATAGCCTCAGCAATCCAAATGCTGTTGTTTGGGTTTTTTTTGGACCTCTGGTTGCAAAAAGAAAACAGTATTTTTTATGAAGATATTACCCAGTCTATTTTAAAAACAAACTTTGCAGATATTGGTGCTCATTACAAAAACTAGCATAATGAAACTACAACTCATCACCTAGGAGATCAAACTAAGAAAACATTATGCCAAAGTAAAGAAGCCAATTTTAACTATAGTTATAATGACTAGAAAACTGTTATGTAAATGCAAATGCTGCTAGCTGATATAGCAAACATTTGTAGATAAATCGAATGGACAAACCAGCAGAAGAACACTAATTATATGAAGTGCAGTATCAAATAAATAGGCCAGACGTGTGCACACCAGGATGTCAAAAGAACCATAATATCATTATACCATAATACGCTTTAACAAGAATGTCATGATATGTAAAGAACATTGGAATGTGACATATTTACAGTAAACACCCACTAAAACACTTTATCAATTATGAATATTGCATAAATACATTTTATGTTTTTATCTACTTCAATGGACAGTCTAGTCATGATTTCAATAGGGAATGCAATTTTAAACAACTTTCCAATTTACTTTTATCATCAAATTTGCTTTGTTCTCTTGGTATTCTTTGTGGAAAGATAAACCTAGGTAGGCTCGTGTGCTAATTTCTAAGCCATTAAAATGCCTTTTATCTCAGTGCATTTTGACAGTTTTTAACAGTTAGACACTGCTAGTTCATGTGTCATATAGATAACATTGTGCTCACTCCCATGGAGTTTTTGAAGAGTGAGCACTGATTGGATAAAATTCATTTCTCTCAAAAGAACTGAGATAAGGGTCAGTCTGCAGAGGCTTAAAAACAAGGTAATCACAGGGGTAAAAACTGTATTAATATAAGTGTTGGTTATGCAAAACTGGGGAATGGGGAATAAAGGGATTATCTATCTTTTTAAACAATAACAATTCTGGATTAGACTGTCCTATTAACTGCAAAGGGCTCCAATGCACTTCTATATATGTCTATATATTTGTGCATATGTATTTATGTGTTTATATGTGTATAAATGTCTGTAAATACATATAAACACATATAAATACATAAATATATATGTACACAGATATATATATATATATATATATATATATATATATATATATATATATATTTACACAGAAATGGACTCCACTCTTAAACTGGACCGGGTAAACATCCTGTGATCCTGCAATATGCACATCCCTGGGAGCTCACTTGCAAGTACACAGCTAAGATTAAAAGCAAAAATTGAAGAGTTAGTAACCGCATCTAGCCAAATGGGTCAAGCCCATGAACCACGTCAAGGTCTCTTCCATCTTGGGTACCTAATACAGCCAAACAATGCATGCTCTCAATAAAACTAACTGGAACCTACCCAAGAGTGCACAAGCTTATGTAATTTCCTTAGACACATTCAAAACACGAAAATGGACTGCACTCTCAGACCATAACCCTGCACATACATTGCCCTGGGTGCTCAATAGCACTCACGGGCCGCTGCAAAGTCTCTAGAGACACAGACAGTTAACCCCAGGCAAGTCTGGGTGCAAAGTTTATAGGAAAAATTACAAAACAAATTAACACAACAGAAGAAGTCTGGAACTCACTTGCAAGTACCAGCTAAGATTAAAAGCAAAAATTTAAGAGTTTGTTAACACATCTGGCTAAATAGTTAAAGCCCAGGAACCATGTCAAGGTCTTTTCCATCCTGGGTCCCTAACACAGCCAAACAATGCATGTTTGATTTAGTGCCAATTTAACATCAGTGTCTGATCTCATAAATACTCTTTTGATTGAATGGGCACAATTCTCCACAGACACATTGCAAAATCTTGTAGAAAGCCTTCCCAGGAGAGTTGCAGCTGTTATAGTAGCAAAGAGGGTCAACTCCATATTAAGGCCCATGGTTTTGGAATAGGATGTCCAGCAAGAGGGATGATGAGAGATAGAGAAATAGGAAAAAATAATGGAGAAAATATTCTATGAGCATAAGTAAAGAAGATGTAAGATAATTAGAAGTTAATATGTATGTCCTTAGTCTGGGCTATTCTTTTTGTTGCTTCCATGTTGTTAGATAAATACCACTTTAAAGCAAAAAAGAAGTAGAAACTGTAATGCTCGTGGGATACTCCTCTATCAGACCGAACTCGGCCAGTAGTCTTGTTATCCCGGTGTCGAGTCAGACTGATAGGGAATATCCCAGAGCAGAGAAAGTTAGTAAGATAAGGAAGGCGGTACTCACCACAGGATGGACAGTCCCCAGATTGGTCAGGCAGGCAGGGTTTGGCAGAAGCAGTCCAAGGGCACACCACTAGAATTAACAGGCAGAGTAGTCAGGCAAGCCGAGTTTCAGCAGCAGAAAATTGATCCAGCAATTTAGGGGTTAACAGTCAGAGTAGGCAGGCAAGCAGAGTTCAGCAACAGTAAAGGCAACCAGAGAATAAACAATCTATCACACCCCGGAGCACACAAGGTAACACCTATACTTGGGCAGTGATAGATCGATAAGAAGGGATTTAAATAGGCACAGGATTCATGCCCATGCATCAGGACCGGAGAGGAGCGCGCGGCAATGATGTCAGCGCCGCACGCCTCTGGACCCAACACAGCCCCTGGCAACGAGCATGGAAGGAGATGCCGTGCCCCTAGCAATGGCTGGAGTGGCCTGGCGTGACATAGCCCCCTTCTCAAGGGTTCCCTCCGGGAACCAGAGTTGGCCTCAAAGGATGAAAAGCATGGAATCTGGAGACCAAAGATGAAGCATGCATATCACGAGCAGGGACCCAGGAACAATCTTCCACAGAGAAGAGTGCCAATGAGTGTTTCTTGCCAGCTCTGCTAGGGGTAACAATTCAGACGAGTTGGTATGGTGTGCGTTGACAAAGGCTCTAAGGTAGGTTTCAAGATCCTGGTTTACCCTCTCAGTTAGTCCATTGATCTGAGGATGGTAGCTAGAAAACAAGGAAACAGTGGTTCCGATCAACTTGCAGAAGGCTCTCCAAAAGGTAGAGAGGAACGTCGTACCACATGCAAGAGATAAAGAGACGATAATCCTTGGGCAGAAGGCAGTTTGGTTAGGGGTACGAAATTAGTCAGTCTGGAAAAGCGATCCACCAAAACCCAGAAAACTGTATGAAGGTCAGAAGGAGGAAGGTCCACAATGAAGTCCATTGTTATGTGTGTCCATGGTTGTTTGCGAATGGACAATGGTTGGAGCAAGCCAGGAGGCAAAGATCGGGGGTTTTTGTTGGCAGCACCAGGATGACCTGAGAATTTGCTATCATGAGCCCAGGCTAGAACAGGGATGCATAAGTTCAGAGGTATAAAGAGGATATCAGAGGCCACGGGGGCTCCAGGAGGTTTACTAGACTGGGCACGTTGCAATCTTTGCAGAAAGGTGGTATTTAGTAGAGCAACCAGGGGGGTATGATGTGTTCAATAGGAGCTTCAGAGGAGTCACTTGAGTGAGAGAACTGACGGGAAAAGGGCATCCACATTCTTGTTCTTGGTCCCAGTAAGATAAGAGACCACAAAGTTAAAACAAGAAAAGAACAAAGCCCACCTGGCCTGTTGAGGGTTGAGCCGATGAGCAGTCTCTAGGTAAGTCAGATTCTTGTGGTCGTGAGAATCTGAATGCGATTGGTGGTGCCCTCTTACCAATTATGCCATTCAGTCAAAGCCATCTTAATGGCTAGGAGTTCACGATTACCCACATTGTAATTCCTCTCAGCAGGAGTAAAGCGTTTAGAGAAAAGGGCTACAGGTTGTGACTTGGAAGTCAAAGAATACCTTTGGGTTAAAACTGCTCCAGTCCCTATCTCAGAGGCATCAATCTTTGAAGTGAACTGTAGGTCAGGATCAGGATTGCGGAGCACAGGAGCTAAACAGAAGGCCTTTTTCAGACAAGAGAAGGCATTTATGGCTTTGGGAGGCTAATGTTTACTTTGTTCCGTTTTGTCAATTCAGTGAGAGGAGCTACGGTTTGAGAAAAGTTCTTTATAAACTTGCGGTAATAATTGGAGAATCCCAAAAATCTCTGTAATTCCTTTAAAGATGTAGGTTGAGGCCATTCTAGGACTGTGAGTTTCGCAGGATCAATGGCAAAACCCTCCTTCGAGATGACATAACCAAGGAATTGGATCTGAACTTGATCAAACTCACATTATTCTAGCTTGGCTACCAAAGAATTGTCTCTTAAACGTAGAAGCACCTGTCTCACATGTCTATGATGCTCCTCTAAACTGGAAGAGAAAACAAGGATGTTATTCAGATAGACAATGACAGTGTGGTTGAGGAGGCCACGGAATACATCGTTGACAAATGCCTGGAAGACTGCAGGGGCGTTACACAGCCCAAAGGGCATTACAAGGTATTTGTAATGCCCAGATCTTGTATTGAAGGTGGTCTTCCATTTGTGGCCTGGAAAGATACATATCAGACTGTATGCCCCACGTAAGTCAAACTTATTGAAAAAGCGAGCATCCTGGAGTGAATCATACAGTTCAGTGATCAATGGAATGGGATAGCGATTCTTGATGGTTATGTTGTTCAAGGCCCTGTAGTCAATGCAGGGTCTGAGCCCACCATCCTTCTTACTGATGAAAAAGAAGCCTGCCCCAGCAGGAGAGGAGGAAGCACAAATGAAGCCTTTAGCTAGGTTCTCTTGGATGTTCTCTTGATGCGTTCATGCAGACCCCTCCTAAAGGCTACCTTGAGAGCACTGCCATCCCAAGTGGTTTCAAGTGCCAAGGTGCAAAACTTGATGGCAAACTGTGCCACAGTTCTATTGCCCTGTCAAAGACCCAGGAGAGAATATTCTGCAGCAGAGGTACGGCCAGAAGTCCCAAACACAGAAGATTAAGCAGAAATGAAATCATCAGCATCATGCAGGAGTGGAGCATTGTGTTCCAAAAGGGGAGAGACCCAGGCTAGGGAATGATAAAGGTGACCCTTGACTGGTTAAACTGAAAGGTGTGAGGAACATTGCTGAAGTGCAGCCTGCATTGGTTAAGAAAACCCCTGCATTCCGTAGTACCTTCATACTTGTCAGGCAAAGGTATCCGGGGTATACTTCCAGAAGTAGAGGAAGAAGTCACAGTACTAGGAGTAGGGACTGGCAGTGAAACAACAGGAGCGGTATTCCTTGATGTAACTAGTAAGGAGAGTTGAGCGGTAATAGCCTCCAGCTTGGAATCTATATTCTGCAACTGTGTGGTATGGGTTCCCAACATCTGTCCCTGAAGATAAACAGCTTGTGCCACCTCATCTGGCTCCATGGCCCAAGTATAATGTAATGCTTGTGGGATACTCCTATATCAGACCAAACTCGGCCAGTAGTCTTGTTATCCCGGCGTCGAGCAGGCAGGGTTTGGCAACAGAAAACCAGTCCAGCAATTTAGGGATTAACCGTCAGAGTAGTCAGGCAAGCAGAGTTCAGCAACAGTAAAGGCAATCAGAGAATAAATGATCTATCACACCCAGGAGCAAGCAAGGTAACACCTATACTTGGGCAGTTATAGATCAATAAGAAGGGATTTAAATAGGCGCAGGATTCGCGCCCAGGCGTCAAGACCGGAGAAGATTACTGACGTATTCGCGGCACGCCTCCGGACCCGACACAGCCCCTGGCAACAAGCAGGGAAGGAGACGCCGTGCCCCTAGCAACGGCTAGAGCGGTGCGGCGTGACAGAAACAACATGCAAGGGAACACAAAATAATTGAAATCCCAATATAGAGTCCATTTTTTTGCCTGAAACTTGCACTTTTAGTTTCAACATGATCACAGCTTGTTTTAAGCTTTCTCTTTGAGCTACAAGCATGTTTTTAGATGGCCAATAAAAGTTGATATTTAACATGGAGCTGAAAATTTGTCTGTGATCACAATCTATTTTCCCCATACTTTTCACTAGATTATCAAATTTGACATCTTTTCAAGTATTTAAGAATTTGGAATCATTCTATTATGTTGCACATGTGCAAGACATTTTGAAATAGCCACTGGCGACATTTTATAATTTTAGAGGGGAATTTGCATACATGGTCTTTATTAATTATACCTCTATTCTTCGCTATTGTATACTCCATCTTCAGTGGGTATTGAAAAGAATAACCCCCCTTGAAAATAATCACATTTTGTTGCTTTGCAGCCTGAAATAAAGACAGACACAGTATTTGTTTATCCAGTTGTATTTACTCAGTGCAACTTATGACATCCAAGTAAAAGATATAACACCAACTTGTCAGACAAAAATAAAGACAATTCAAATACAGAATCAATGAGTTGGAAAAAGGATCACCCCCTCCTAAAATTACTCGTGAACTCAATCAGGTGTCGCTAATCACCTTCTCAACGGCACACACATAGCCATTTGACCTTCAACTGTGATCAGCTGTGGGTATATTGATTAGCTCAGCATGAAAAGAGCTTTCCTGGAGCATCTCAGTCCCTGGTAGTGCAACTGAAGCAAACAATCAGCTATGGGTGACAAGGCCCTGTCAAAAGATCTCCTGGATAAAGTTGTGGACAGGCACAAGCCAGGAGATGGATACAAGAAAATATCAAAGACTTCAATGCCTAGAAGCACAGTGAAGTCTATTATTAATAAGTGGAAGATATTTGGTACAATACAGACCCTCTCTGGATCAGGACGTCTCTCCAAACTGGATGAAAGAGCCAGGAGGAAACTGGTCAGAGAAGCTACCATGAGGCCCACAGCAACTCTGAAGCAGTTACAGGAATTTATGACAAAGAGTGGTCATTGTGTGCATGTGACAACAATATCACAAATTCTCCACAAATGTGGCTTGTATGGGAAGGTTGCAAGAAAAAAGCCACTCCTCAAGACAGGTCACATGCAGTCACGACTGAGCTTTGCCATAACACACCTAGGAGATTCTAAAGCCACATGAAAAAAGGTGTTATGGTCAGATGAAACTAAAATGTAATTATTTGGCCTCAACACCAAACGATATGTCTGGAGGAAATCTAATACAGCTCACCATTCAAATATCACCATACCTACAGTAAAGCATGGAGGTGGTAATATTATGTTATGGGGGTGTCTCTCTGCAGCAGGCAATGGAGCACTGTCAAATACTGTCAAATTCTTGAGGAAAATCTGCTGCCCTCTGCCAGGAAGTTGTCAATGGGAAGAAGTTTTACCTTCTAACAT
Source organism: Bombina bombina (assembly GCF_027579735.1). Classification (NCBI taxonomy): domain Eukaryota; kingdom Metazoa; phylum Chordata; class Amphibia; order Anura; family Bombinatoridae; genus Bombina; species Bombina bombina. Next base: position 676,985,694 of record NC_069499.1, read on the forward strand.
GATGATGACAATGACCCAAAGCACACAGCAAAAAAGGTGAATGTCCTTGCATGGCCTAGTCAGAGCCCGACTTAAACCCCATTGAATATCTATGGCATGACTTGAAGACTGCAGTCCACACACGGTCACCATCAAATGTAATGGAACTGGAGCAGTTCTGCAAAGAGGATTGGGCAAATATTGCACAGTCTAGATGTGCAAAGTTAGTAGAGACATATCCCAACAGACTAAAGGCTGTAGTTAAAGCAAAGGGTGGTTCAACAAATTACTGACAGAAATACTAACAAAATACTGACAGAAATACTGACAAAATACTGACAGAAGGGGGTGATCCTTTTTCCAACTCAGTGATTCTGTTTTTTAAATTGTCTTTATTTTTGTCTGACATGTTGGTGTTATATCTTTCACTTGGATGTTATAAGTAGCACAGGGAAATTAGTAAAAATTGCTGTGAGTTAAGACTACAAGTAAGTTTTGCGCAGGACCCAACAGGGTGCCAAAAGCTTCTGTTGGTAGTGAATGCATTTTAATAGCTCTTGAAACATGGTAGATAGCCGTGCCATCAGTGCATCCACAGTTTTGCCTAAGGTATATATGCTATTTCAATTTAAATAAATCTTATTTTCAAAACCTGTCTTAATTATGAAAGAACGTTTAAGTCCCTTTAAAACTAAATATATAAATGTGTTAGTGCAGGTAGATTTAGCAACACAATTTTGTCCTCAAAATGAAAACAGGTGTTTGTATAAAATAGTCCTGATTTGTAATTATTGAAAATGTATTACAGTTATAGCAAAAACTTCACAAACAGGTAGACCCCATCTCACTAAAGTTTGGGTACCACTACTTTATGAAAGTATATAACAACTCCACATTCAATATACAATTGGCAAATGTCACCTCATAAATATGCAGCCCATAGAAAATAATAGAAGCCAAAATGCCCAAACTACACCAGGTTTCCACTGAAAGTGCAAAAAAACTCTCAGAAGGTGTTGATAAAGGGGCATATTTATCAAGATCCGAATGGAGCTTGATGCCCCGTGTTTCTGGCGAGCCTGCAGACTTGCCAGAAACAGCAGTTATGAAGCAGCGGTCACAAAGACCTCTGCTCCATAACCTGTCCGCCTGCTCTGAGCAGGCGGACAGACATCGACACAATACAACCCGATCGAGTATGATCGGGTTAATTGACACTCCCCTGCTGGCGGCTGATTGGCCGCGAGTCTGCAGGGGGCAGCGATGTACCAGCAGCTCTTGTGAGCTGCTGGTGCAATGCTGAATACGGGGAGCGTATTGCTCGCCGTATTCAGCGAGGTCTGGCGGAACTGATCCGTGCTCTGATTCATGCAAATTTAATTTGGATTTCTTATCCCTTTGAAGTTTTCAAACAATACAAGTGTATCACTTTATAAAATTATTGTTATTTGTAATATTTATTGCTGGCCCAGGTATAGAACTAATTAACGTCAACGAGTTCTATACCTGAGCCAGCAATAAATATGTTCCTTTTTAAATATCAATATGTATTTAAATTTAAAAATATGATTTATTATGGTCGGTTAAAACAATGTTTTGTTTATTGCAGTAATATCGTTTTCTTTTTTCAAAAAAGCTAATTTAAAAAGAAAAATATGATCAGGCACATATCTCCATTATTCCAAATATGCCTATGCCTAGAAAAGCTTGTCAATAAATTTAAAAATTAAAAAAAAAAAAAAAGTTTTTCATTAAAGGGCAAGTCAACCCAAAAAAATGTCTTACTTATCCAGATAAATGGCTAGATTACGAGTTTTGCGGTAAGAGCTGCTCGGTGCTCACCTCCCTATATCACTGCTATTACATTTTTGCAAAAACCCGGCGTTAGCAGACAATAAGTGAGTGTAGAGCAAAATTGAGCTCCATACCTCAGTCCAATACCAGCGCTGCAGTGAGCTGGTTTTACGTGCTTGTGCATGATTTCCCCATAAACATCAATGGGGAGAGCCGGCTGAAAAAAAGCCTAACACCTGCAAAAAAGGAGCATAAAGCTCCGTAATGCAGCCCCATTGATTCCTATGCGGAAACAAAAGTTATGTTTACACCTAGCACCCTAACATAAAACCCAAGTCTAAACACCCCTAATCTACTGCCCCGGAAATCGCCGCCACCTACATTACACTTATTAACCCCTAATCTGCCGCCCCCAATGTCGCCGCCACCCACCTACACTTATTAACCCCTAATCTGCCGTCCCCAATGTCGCCGCCACCTACATTACACTTATTAACCCCTAATCTGCCGCCCCCAACATCATCGACACCTACATTATATTTATTAATCCCTAATCTGCTGCCCCCAATGTCGCCACAACCTACATTACACTTATTAACCCCTAATCTGCCGCCCCCAATGTCGACGCCACTATATTAAAGTTATTAACCCCTAACCCTAAGTCTAACCCTAACACCCACTAACTTTAATATAATTAAAATAAATCTAAATAAAAAATACTATTATTACCTAAATAATTCCTTTTTAAAACTAAATACTTGCCTATAAAATAAACCCTATGATAGCTACAATATAACTAATAGTTATATTGTATCTAACTTAGGTTTTATTTTTATTTCACAGCTAAGTTTGTATTTGTTTTAACTAGGTAGACTAGTTAGTAAATAGTTATTAACTATTTAATAACTACCTAGCTAAAATAAATACAAATTTACCTGTAAAATAAAACCTAAACTGTGTTACACTAACACCTAAACTTACACTACAATTAAATAAATTACATTAATTAAATACAATTAACTAAATTACAAAAAAAAACACTAAATTACACAAAGTAAAAAAGAAATGATCAAATATTTAAACTAATTACTAATATTTAAACTAATTTAACAGCCCTATCAAACTAAAAAGCCCCCCCCCCCATATAAAAACCCCCAACCTAAACTAAACTACCAATAGCCCTTAAAAGGGCCTTTTGCTGGGCATTGCCCCAAATAAATCAGTTCTTTTACCTGTAAAAAAAAATACAAACATCCCCCCAACAGTAAAACCCACCACCCACACAACTAAACCCCCCAAATAAAAACCTACCTAAAAAAACCTAGGCTCCCCATTGCCCTGAAAAGGGCATTTGGATGGGCATTGCCCTTAAAAGGGCATTTAGCTCTTTTTCAGCCCAAAGTTCCTAATGAATGAAGGTTCCTTTAAGGGACGTCATCCAAGATGGCGTCCCTTGAATTCCGATTGGCTGATAGAATTCTTTCAGCCAATCAGAATTAAAGGTGAAAAAATCCTATTGGCTGATGCAATAGGTAGTTTATGGGTGTTAGTGTACTTTATAGCACTTTAGTTATGAGTTTTATGTTATGGCGTTGTAACTACTGACTTTCAGTTTACGGTATGGATCTTGACGGTATAGACTGTACCGCTCACTTTTTGGCCTCCCAGGCAGACTCGTAATACCGGCGCAAAGGAAGTCCCATTGAAAAAGGACTTTTGGAAAGCTGCGGTAGTTACGTTGCAATACTGCCAAAAAGGTGTGCGGTGCAGCTAAAGCTGCAAGACTCGTAATACCAGCGGTAGTGAAAAAGCACAAAACTCGTAATCTAGACGAAAGTTTCTAATGATTAATATTACAAACTGTAGCCCAATTTTGATAAATATATATTATGCAAGTAAAAAGACAAGTTGTCTCTCGACCATTTTGAAATGGCCTGCTGCCCCCTCCTCACAATTTTGTCACCCCCCCCATCGTCCTCTTCTGCCAGTGAATGTAACTTTTCGATCCTACATGCTCCCGTGCCTTGCACTTGCGCTGATTATATTGCAGAGGGCCTTTTAATCAGGAACTAAAAATAACCGCTCAGTATCATAGCGGTTCCTATATGCGGTGGACGCTATAATACTAAGCGGTTATTTTTAGTTATCTTTCTTTGGGTTGTTCTGTAACTTACCGGTGTGGTTGCTTTTTCTCCCTACCCTTTTTTAGTTTTTTGTCCAGTTTGTGAAAAGCTATTAATTACCAGATTCTTACCTGCAGCTCTGCTATTGTCTTTGATTGTTATTTCTATGGACCATTACCTGATTCTGACCCACTCTCTTGCCATAACTTGCTGGTCATAAATTATAACTGCTGGTCAATACCTATTTCTCTCCTAATGACTTGTCACTACAGAGTCCTGCTGGGCATTACTCATTACTGTATAGCCTGGCCTTTACGCTAAGCCGTCCTGCTGACCTATTGTCATTTCCTGGTAGCCATTATTTGATGTTCCTCGCTACTGCTCTGCTGGTCATTATATGTTTAGATATATAGGTATAGGTTTATATTGATATATATATATAAATATTTATTTAAAATATGTTTTTTTCTGTATGTGAAAAACATTGGCATGTGAAATATTTACAGTAAATACACAGTAAAACACATGATTAAATATGATTATAGAATTATTATTTAGGCAGATGAAAAAAACTAACAGTTATCACTTACGTGCTAACCCGACAGGAGTTATTAATATTTCACACTTCAATGTTCTTCAAATACAAGAAAATTTTATTTTTATTTTAAATAAATAATTATATATATATATATATATATATATATATATATGTATATATATATAAATGTGTATATATATATATATATATATATATACAGTATCTCACAAAAGTGAGTACACCCCTCACATTTTTGTAAATATTTTATTATTTCTTTTCATGTGACAACACTGAAGAAATGACATGTTGTGAGTGTACAGCCTGTATAACAGTGTAAAGTTACTGTCCCCTCAAAATAACTTAACACAGAGCCATTAATGTCTAATCCATTGGCAACAAAAGTGAGTACACCCCTAAGTGGAAATGTCCAAATTGGGCCCATTTACCCATTTTCCCTCCCCGGTGTCATGTGACTCGTTAGTGTTACATGGTATCAGGTGTGAATGGGGAGCAGGTGTGTTAAATTTGGTGTTATGGCTGTCACACTCTCTCATACTGGTCACTGGAAATTCAACATGGCACCTCATGGCAAAGAACTCTCTGAGGATCTTAAAAAAAAGAATTGTTGCTCTACATAAAGATGGCCTAGGCTATAAGAAGATTGCCAAGACCCTAAAACTGAGCAGCAGCAAGGTGGGCAAGACCATACAGTGGTTTCACATGACAGTTCCACTCAGAACAGGCCTCACCATGGTCGACCAAAGAAGTTGAGTGCACATGCTCATCGTCATTTCCAGAGGTTGTCTTTGGGAAATAGACGTATGAATGCTGCCAGCATTGCTGCAGAGGTTGAAGGGGTGGAGGGTCAGCCTGTCAGTGCTCAGACCATACTCTGCACACTGCATCAAATTGGTCTGCATGGCTGTCATCCCAGAAGGATGCCTCTTCTAAAGATGATGCACAAAAAAGTCTGCAAACAGTTTGCTGAAGAAAATCAGACTAAGGACATGGATTACTGGAACCATCTCCTGTGGTCCGATGAGACCAAGATAAACTTTCAGATGGTGTCAAGCATGGTGAGGAGTACAAAGACAAGTGTGTCTTGCCTACAGTCAAGCATGGTGGTGGGAGTGTCATGGTCTGGACCTGCATGAGTGCTGCCTGAACTTGGGAGCTACAATTCATTGAGGGAACCATGAATGCCAACATGTACTGTGACATACTGAAGCAGAGCATGATCCCCTCCCTTCGGAGACTGGGCCGCAGGGCAGTATTCCAACATGATAACGACCCCAAACACACCTCCAAGATGACCACTGTCTTGCTAAAGAAGCTGAGGGTAAAGGTGATAGACTGGTCAGGCATGTCTCCAGACCTAATCCCTATTGAGCATCTGTGGGGCATCCTCAAATGGAAAGTGGGGGAGAGCAAGGTCTCTAACATTCACCAGCTCTGTGATGTTGTCATGGAGTAGTGGAAGAGGACTCCAGTGGCAACCTGTGAATCTCTGGTGAACTCCATGCCCAAGAGGGTTAAGGCAATAATAATGTTGGCCACACAAAATATTGACATTTTGGGCCCAATTTGGACATTTCCACTTAGGGGTGTACTCACTTTTGTTGCCAACGGTTAGACATTAATGGCTGTGCGTTGAGTTATTTTGAGGGACAGCAAATTTACACTGTTATACAGGCTGTACACTCACTACTTTACATTGTAGCAAAGAGTCCTTTCTTCAGTGTTGTCACGTGAAAAGATATAATAAAATATTTACAAAAAAGTGAGGGGTGTACTCACTTTTGTGAGATACTGTATATGTATATATATATATATATATATATATATATATATATATATGGCAAAAGCAAGATTTAAAAGTTTTCTCACTGTCAGATATCCGCCATTAATAAACCTGGGTGGTGCCTGCGAGTTGAGTGTTAAATATGAGTGCGGCTGAAAGGTACACAGATAAAAAGCTAGTGAACCCTCACTACTTGCTAAACTAAACACACATATGCAAAAGAGACATATGTGCTAACTCACACAATAACTTAGTTAAATAGTGGTTAGTGTATTACACACAATGTAGCACTTTAACAAATATAAAATATCAAGGTAAGAGAAAAAACACAATGTATATATACAATAGAAAAGCAAGGCAAATGTCCCTGGCAGACGCTGTTTTCTAACAGTCACAATAATTAATCTGATCCGTAGAAACCTCAAAAGGATGGAGACAAAACAACAAAAACCAACATAGCGTGTACTGTTTTAATGAGGGCCTGTGGCCATAAAAGTACAAATATGCACTCACAAATATGACCTCAATCTATATGAGGTATCAGCACGGCAGAAAAAAAAGGTGTCTGTATAATGTAAAAGAAGTTCACTTTCGCCAGACTCCGGAACCGAATAAAGTTTATTGGGCAAAATGATTAAAGAGCTGCAAGTCTGTTAAAGTCTTTGCATCAGCCGGGTACAACACCTGAGATAATCCTTACACGTTTCGAAGTATGTCAACTTCTTCATCAGAGGTAGGTGATTGATACGTTCCAGGCACAAATTTTAAATAGGTTTCTCTCTGTCTGAGATTTTTCATTCTGTCACCACCATCTTTATCAGGGGGATAAATTCCAGAATTATACCTTTTAAACATGCTGGCTTTTTGTTATGATATTTACTGCAATGTTCTGATAAATTGTGTACCTTACATACCTTATATCCAATTTCTATATTTTTTTTATATGTTCAAGCAATCTGGTTTTATATATTGGTTTGGAACGACCAATATACTGTAAACCACAGCTGCACTCTAATAAGTACACAATAAATTTAGTTTTACAGTTGGTCAAAGAATTTATTTTACATTCTTTATTTTTAGAGTGGGATTTAACTGTATGGGTGGGTTTATTTTTATTGTAAGCATGTATACACCCTTCACACGTTTCGAAGTATGCCAACTTCTTCATCAGAGTTAGGTGTTTGATATGTTCCCAGCACAAATTTAAAATAGGTTTCTCTCTGTCTGAGTTTTTTCATTCTGTCACCACCATCTTTATCAGGGGGGATCAATTCCAGGATTATACCTTTTAAACATGCTGGCTTTTTGTTATGATATTTACTGCAATGATCTGATAAATTGTGTACCTTATATCCAATTTCTATATTTTTTATCTGTTAGAGCAATCTGGTTTTATATATTCGTTTGGAACGACCAATATACTGTAAACCACAGCTGCACTCTAATAAGTACACAATAAATTTAGTTTTACAGTTGGTCAAATAATTTATTTTACATTCTTTATTTTTAGAGTGGGATTTAACTGTGTGGGTGGGTTTATTTTTATTGTAAACATGTATACACCCTTCACAATTTTTTCTATCCCATTTGAAAAAACCCTGACTCTTATTTTCTAACCAGTTCTTTTTTTTAATACTATTTTTCAACTTATTGGGAGCAAGCATGTTTTTTAGACTTTTGTTTTTCCTAAATATAATTTTGGGAGCATTTCCTAAAGTGTTTTTTAAAAATGTATCCTGTTTTAGAATTGGCCAATATTTATGCATGATTTTTTTCATTTCTGGAGCAGCTTCGTTAAAAGTTGTTATAAAACCAATACTTCTGGTTGTTTTAACGGTTTTATTTACCTTTTGATTATGCAAATCGTCTCATCTATTTACTCCATTTGGAGTCCCATGGGGTATTTCTTTCCCTAAAAGTATGTTTCTGTTGGACTTTCTAGCTTTTAAAAATGCAGTTTCTACTATTTTTTTATTATATTTTTGATTTAACAATTGTGATTTTAAAATTTCTGACTCTGTCAAAGTCTTCCAATTTAGAACAATTTCTCCTCAGTCTTTGAAATTGATCGAATGGTATGTTGTTAATCCAAGATTTGTAGTGTCCACTATGGGCTGGGAGATACCCATTGCTGTCTGTTTTCTTTCTATATACTTTTGTCAGAATTTCATTGTTTTTGTGATATACAATCAGATCTAGAAATTCTATTTCCTTCTCACACATTTTGTGTGTGGAGGAGAGATTTGTGTTATTTTGATTGACATATTTCATGAAGTTTTCCATAGATTCCTCATTTATTTCCCAAATCATGATAATATCATCTTTGAATCTCCCCCACCACACAATTTGGTATTTGAAGGGGTTGTTAGCATATATATAATGATCTTCCCAATATCCCATATACAGATTGGCGTAGCTTGGGGCCATAATGATCCTCATAGCTGTGCAAAAAGAATCTATCAGTAAAAAGAATTTGATATATTTAGTGTATTTGAGGACTTCAATCCCCATGTTGTGTGGGATATTTGTATAAAGGGTGGAGACATCCATTGTAATCGATTTATAATCAACATACCACTTCATAGATTCCATTTTTTTGACAGTGTCTAATGTATCCTTTAAATGGGATTTTAATGTTGGAACTATTGGTTTGATTTGGAAATCCACATATTCTAGAGGTGTAAAGTTAGGGAATCAATTCCTGACAATGGGTCTACCTGGTGGGACCTTGTCATTTTTATGGATTTTAGGTAGATGATAAAATGTTGCTGTTTTTGGAATTCAGGATCGTTTAGTAATCCCTGATGTCTTGCATTATCCATTAAATGAGCATATTCTTTGAGAAGCTGCTTCTTGGGTCCCATTTTAATCTAAAATATGTATTTGTATCACCTAAAAGATTGTAAGCTTCCCTTAGATTTTCCTCCGTATCCTGTAGTACTATGCCCCCACCCTTATCTGCCTCACTTATTATTAAGTTGCTATTTTCTTGAATTCTTTTCAGGAATTCTTTTTCTCTTCTACTTGAGTTGTCTTTTTTTTTATCTTAAATTCATTACACAATTCTGTTATTTCATTGTGAACCAAATCATAAAATATGGAGATAAAATTTCCCTTAGACTGTACAGGGAAAAAGCTAGAAGGTTGTTTTAATTGGAATGGATATTTGTATTGCATGAGATCAATTCGCCTCCATTGCTTTCTATTTCCAATTCTTTTAGAGCTATGAGGGCCTCTAAATCCGAGTCTGACAATATAGAGGGATCTTCACTATTGTTAGTTAACTGGGTTTTTTTTGCTTTTTTTGAAAATGCCTTTGTAATGTCAGTTTACATATACATTTATGTAGATCAATGAATAGTGTTAATGGATTGGGACCCTTAATAGGGGCAAATTGTAAGCCCTTTCTAAGTACATCTATTTACTGCTCTGTAAATTGACATGAAGATAGATTAAATATTTTTACTTATTGTCTGGACTTGTTTTTTATTTTTTTATTTTGTTTTCTATTTCTAATCAATTGTCCTCCTCTCTTTCCTCAATTTGTTATTTTCTTTTTCTTACATTTTGCATCTCCCATTGTGGTTTTATTCTTATTTCCAAACTGTATACATCTCTTTTTACTGAGTATGGAATTTCTGTACAATTTTGTGAAATTCGTGTGATGCTGTTTTTTCTTTTTTGTGGGTGAAAGTGGGGTCTGAAGTTTTTTTAAGTTTAAAAGTGGAGGGTCTATAATCAGTAGCATAATTATTTTTATTGGATCTAATTTTTGTTCTCTCTTGTTGTTGTGATCTCCAACTTTTATCCTCATAATTTCTCCCTTGATTTGATTGATGGATGGAATTGCTATTTTTCATATAGGGTGCCTGATTTTTGAAATGTGCCTGTTTTTTTTAAGTCCCCCTTTGTCTTCCTGATCTTTCTTTATTGGTAATTATATTAGTACTATTTCTCCTCCAAGGTAGTTTGTAATTGTTATTATAGTGTCCACCCCCTTGATTGTGTGTATATATAGGAGTGGATGGAGGATCTTCTGGGATCTCTTCCCATACTTCATTTTCTCTTTTTATAATCTACTTCAACTCTATTTGTAGTATTTTCTAGTTTGAATTCATGAAAATCCGTTAGAAATTTACCCTTTTTCTTATTTTCAATAATTGTATCTAGTCTTTCTAGTTTCTTTTTATTATTATCATCGAGTTCTTTATAAAGAACATCATCCTTATGAGTTTCAAGTGACTTTCTTAACTCTGTCATTTCCTTATTTAGTTGATCTAATTTAAATTGTCTGTATTTAATTGCAATATTAACTAATGTAAATGAACTATCTTCTAATGCTGTCTCCTATTCGGAAATAAACTCAACATCCTCTTGATCGAAGATTTTTGGTTTAAAAAGTCGTAAACCTCTAGGGAATATTTTGTATTTAACATACCTTTCTAAATTGTCACTGTCATGCCAATGGTTAAAGGGACACTGAACCCCAAAAAAATATTTATGATTCAGATAGAGCATGCAATTTTAGGCAACTTTCTAATTGACTACTAATATTAAATTGTCTTCATTCTTTTGGTATCTTTTATTTTTGGTGAACAAACTGGGTTGTTCTTGCTGATTGGTGGATAAATTCATCCACCAATAAAAAAGTGCTTTCCATGGTTCTAAACCAAAAAATAGCTTAGATACCTTCTTTGTTAAATAAAAAGCAAGAGAACGAAGAAAAATTCATAAGGCAACTTTCTAATTGACTACTAATATTAAATTGTCTTCATTCTTTTGGTATCTTTTATTTTTGGTGAACAAACTGGGTTGTTCTTGCTGATTGGTGGATAAATTCATCCACCAATAAAAAAGTGCTTTCCATGGTTCTAAACCAAAAAATAGCTTAGATACCTTCTTTGTTAAATAAAAAGCAAGAGAACGAAGAAAAATTCATAAATTAGAAAGTTGCTTAAAATTGCATGCTCTATCTGAATCACGAAAGAAAAAATGTGGGTTCAGTGTCCCGTTAAGTTGTTTTTTACTCAATCTTTCTAATTTTTCAAAAGTCTCTTTGGGATTGGTTTCTCCTACTGTTGAAGTAAACTCTTCATCCAAAGATAAGGAAAGATTCTTGCTTCTATTGTTTAAGTCAAAGTAATTTCCAAACATGGGGAGTGAATTATCTATGAAAAGAAATGATACTGTTCTCACAGGCTGCCAAAGTTTCCTGAGGGGGTAAATAACATGAATCTCTCCTTCACACACAAAATGTGTGAGAAGGAAATAGAATTTCTAGATCTGATTGTATATCACAAAAACAACGAAAGTCTGACAAATGTATATAGAAAGAAACAGACAGCAATGGGTATCTCCTAGCCAATAGCGGACACTATAAATCTTGGATTAACAACATACCATTCGGTCAATTTGAAAGACTGTGGAGAAATTATTCTAAATTGGAAGTCTTTGACAGAGAGTCAAAAATTTTAAAATCACAATTGTTAAATCAAAATATAATAAAAAATTAGTAAAAACTGCTTTTTTAAAAGCTAGAAATTCGAACAGAAACATACTTTTAGGGAAAGAAATACCCCCAAGGGACTCCAAACGGAGTAAATAAATTAGACGATTTGCATAATCAACAGGTAAATAAACCCGTTAAAACAAACAGAAGTATTGGTTTTGTAACAACTTTTAATGAAGTTGCTCCAGAAATTAAAAAAAGCATGCATAAATATTGGCCAATTCTAAAACAGGATACATTTTTAAAAAAACACTTTGGGAAATGCTCCCACAATTATATTTAGGAAAAACAAATGTTGAAAAACAGTATGATAAAGTGCCGCACAGCACGAAACACGTAAGGACACGCCCCCTTTTTCCTTATGTTCGTGAGTTTGTGTTTTTAACTCAGCTGCATTAAAATTCAGAATTTTTATTGGATTCCTTGGTTTGCTGCCTCACTCCTTCAACAATTGTTTCCTGACGTGAGCACGCTTAGCCCTGTTCTCTGGTTTTCACCTCGCTACTCGTTTTTCATGTGGTGCTTGCATGACACGCTACCTTGTGCGTCTGTGACTTGGAAGAAGTTGCCGTTTGTGCTGTGCCTGGAGTTGCGCTTCTCCCCTACTTCCCCTTACAATAAAAATAAACCCACCCACACAATTAAATCCCACTCTAATAATAAAGAATGTAAAATAAATTATTTGACCAACAGTAAAACTGAATTTATTGTGTGGGTGGGTTTATTTTGTGTGTGTAGAATTCAGCTGTGGTTTACAGTATATTGGGCGTTCCAAACGAATATATAAAACCATATTGCTCGAACATATAAAAAATCTAAAAATTGGATATAAGGGACAGAATTTATCAGATCATTGCAGTAAATATCATAACAAAAATCCAGCATGTTTAAAAGGTACAATTCTGGAATTTATTCACCCTGATAAAGATGGTGGTGACAGAATGAAAAAACTCAGACAGAGAGAAACCTATTGGATCCACTACCTAAATGCTCTATCCCCTCCCGGTCTTATTAAAGACATAGATTTAGTATCGTTTTTATAATTTATTTCAGAGATATACACTCAAACAGGGGTTGTGTAGAGATTTTGGTAGTGGATGGCAAGGAGATTCTCATCATCTGATATTATATATTATGTATCTCTCTCTCTGAGAAGAGGTTAGAATAAAAGTGTTCATTCCGTGGGATTGTCTATATGCAGACTCTTCATATACGAGCGCTATGTATAAATGTGACATAAATGTGAAAAAATTATGATAAAAGTGAACTAAAGTAAAAGTTCATTCAATAAATGGAAGTATATGGCCGTTCCTAGAGGGATCTCCTGGGACCGATGTCTTCAAGATAATCCTCAAATGAAATGAGAAGAGAAAAGATACAACATAGTGTAATTCTGTAAAACCTTCTGAAAACACTTGTGGTTACTCACATTTGATGGAGGTAATACAAGCTCAATGGAATGCGCAAACCTACTTTATACTGGTAGGCAAACAGTATCTCACATGATTGTAGTATAAAAAGACTATTTATTTAAAATCTTAAAAAAACATCACAAATGCAAAGTGAACACCATTGTTCAAAGGGATCTGAATGACAATGCAGTGATTATCACAGTTTGGAGTAAAACATACAACCAGATGGATGCGGGTGGAAGGCAGAAACTTAACCGCTAACCAGCCACAAACTTGTATTGGCAAGATATTACTCCGCCCCTGGCGTCACTTAGCACATTTAGACGTAGTGGTGAGATAAAAGTTCCAAAAAGTTCCTTCTTTTCACTTATAATCAAATACATTAACTTTTTAGTGCATTCTTCTAAAATGTGATTTAATTTCGTCAAACACATTAAATTATCATGACCAAATGTAGGATTTTTAAAAATCCATAGTCTCCTAGGAGTGATTTGTTCTTTTAAATATTTTTCTAATGTGACTATCTCCAAGTGATATTTAGTTTCTTTGATCATATATTTTTCTACCTCTTTAATCAAATCTTCTAATGATTCTTTCAAGACCTCAGTGCTATTATCAAAATAATCATCCATACAGGATGTAGTGATGCGTCTATCAGGAAATAGAGACATATGTGCCAGTATATGCAATATATATATACGATATTTATAATGTGAAAAAACAACTAAATATTAATACCTAATACAAAAATAAGCAATCTGCAATTAGCAACTGTTAGCAAACTATGATGTGAGCAATCTGCAACACCAATTGCAATGTGCAATGAAAATGATAAGTACAAAATGAAAAAGATGAATAATAAATGTACATAAAAATCACAATATAAAACAAAGGGACATATGATAAATGTGAAAATATAATGATAAAAGTGAACTAAATATAAAGTTAATTCAATAAATGGAAGGACATGGCCGTTCCAAGAGGGATCTCCTGGGACCGATGTCTTCAAGATAATCCTCAAATGAAATGAGAAGAGAAAAGATACAACATAGTGTAATTCTGTAAAACCAACTGTAAACACTTGTGGTAGATGGACAAATGATTACTCACATTTGGTGGAGCTAATACAAGCTCAATGGTATGCGCACACCTACTTTATACTGGTAGGCAAACAGTATCTCACATGATTGTAGTATAAAAAGACTATTTATTTAAAATCTTAAAAAAACGTCACAAATGCAAATTGAATATGTATATGTATAAATGTATTTTTATTTACTATTTGGTTTTAATAATGAAGTAGGATCGGATTTTTAATCTAGAGTTTGAAAGTTTCTTAGATGGTATTAATGTAATTCCACAATTTGTTTTGAGATGTGTTTAAATTTTATGCTGACAGCAGAAAAATATCAGTTTTAAATTCAAAGTGGTGCGGTTGAACACACTAATCAACACACGAGCTGAGTACACGCCGTCCAGCTACACAACAAGCAGGAGATTTTAAATTTGTGCCGAGAACATATCAAACACCTACCCGGTATCTGATGAAGAAGTTGGCATACTTCGAAATGCATAAGGATTATCTCAGGTGTTGTACCCGGCTGGTGTTAAGACCTTAACAGACTTGCAGCTCTTAAATCATTTCACCCAAAGACCTTTATTCAGTACCAGAGTCTGGCGAAAGTGAACTGTTTTTACATTATACAGACACCTTTTTTCTCTGCCGTGCTGATACCTCATATAGATTGAGGTCATATTTGTGAGTGTATATTTGTACTATTATGGCCATAGGCCCTCATTACAACAGTACACGCTATGTTGGTTTTTGTTGTTTTGTCTCCACCCTTTTGAGGTTTCTACGGATCTGTCTAAGTTCTGAAACAGAGCAGGAAAATCCAGGGAGACGTGATTCTTTTTCCACCTAAAAAAAATATCCATTGGGAAATTAAGCTTGCACCCCGTATTGCTGAATCCTAACCTCATACGACTGGGGTCAAATCTTTTGAGTAGTTGGGCTGTCTTTAATTACTGCATTTTTCAATTAATTCACATGACTGTTAGAAAACAGCATCTGCCAAGGACATTTTCCTTGCTTTTTTACTGTATATATACATTGTGTTCTTTCTCTTACCTTGATATTTTATATTTGTTAAAGTGCTACATTGTGTGTAATACACTGACCACTATTTAACTAAGTTATTGTGTAAGTTAGCGCTGTGAAGGTACATGTCTCTTTTGCATATATATACTGTATATATCCCTTTAGATATATAGGTATAGATTTATATTTTTCATTAACATTGTCAAATATATATATATATATATATATATATATATATATATATATATATATATATATATATCTCAATGTAAATATTTGCATAGGAAATTAGCACATCTAGGCAAGAATCCCTGCTTGCTTTTTCCCCAGAAATAACTCATATACAATGTTACCAATGCACAAGAGAATTCTGGGTAAGTTATGCAAATTAGATATGCAAATTCTCAGTTTTTTTTGCTTCAAAAATACTGTTTTAACACAGCTATCCTTTTAACAGGATTATAGCAGCAAATCAGAAAATTGCTGCTATAATCCTGTTAAAAGGATAGCTGTGTTAAAACAGTATTTTTGAAGCAAAAAAAACTGAGAATTTGCATATCTAATTTGCATAACTTACATAATTTATTTATATATATATATATATAAAGAAGAAAGAGAGGGTTCCGGACAGAAGCTCAAAACAAAAATGTCCACTTTATTGAATCAAAAAATCCAAGATAGCGTATCGTAAAAACAGCAATAATGCAATGCAATGATGCAAAATATGCAAAATAAAGGGTAGCTATGGCCAAGATGTTAGGGCTGTTAGGAGCACTGGTATGGGCTTGGTCTGACGCATTTTAGCTCCTATGGAGCCTTACTCATAGACTGCATGCTGCCCTTTAACACTATGCAAATTGATATAGGCTTACCTAACTAGTGATTGGTTGTTAGAGCCCTATCCTGCTGACCAATGTCTAAAGCGGTGGGGAACAACACCCAGCTAGCTTGTCAATTTGAGAAAGTATATAATGAACTGGTGTCAAAGCTTAAAGGGACAGTCTAGTCAAAATTAAACTTTCATGATTCAGATAGGGCATGCAATTTTAAACAACTTTCCAATTTACTTCTATTATCTAATTTGCTCAATTCTTTAGATATCCTTTGTTGAAGAAATAGCAATGCACATATGTGAGCCAATCACACAAGGCCTCTAGGTGCAGCAAAGAATCAACAGCTACTGAGCATATCTAGATATGCTTTTCAGCAAGTGATATCAAGAGAATAAAGCAAATTAGATAATAGAAGTAAATTAGAAAGTTGTTTAAAATGACATGTTCTTTCTAAATCACGAAAGAAAAAAATTGGCTTTCATGTCCCTTTAAGGCTACCTTATATCTAAAGTAATATTTGTATACACCTCATGACTTTAAACACAAATCATTATTTATTCCATGTATAGCCAAAAATAATGATAGCTATCATAATAGGAAGTACAAAATATTATGTTTACCATGATGTATTTACCTTAGAGATAATTTGAATACTAATTAATATTTAAAGTGATAGTGTCATTATATAGCATACTTGAATATGCATATTCTAAAAATGTGTATGCACTCTCTCTTGCAAGATGGCTAACCACTGTAAACATACTAAGTTTTGAGGATTCCTACTATACATTTTAAAGTTGATCTACAGATATATTAGAATATTCATATCCCTTGAATTTAAGATTAAAAGTAATTAGTTTCCTTGGTACTTTGAGTGAGCCATCCCCTTTTCCATAGAGAAAGTAGGACCAACTCAATCAACCAATGGTTGATCAGATCTGTCTCTATGTTTAATATATATATATATATATATATATATATATATATATATATATATATACAGGGAGTGCAGAATTATTAGGCAAATGAGTATTTTGACCACATCATCCTCTTTATGCATGTTGTCTTACTCCAAGCTGTATAGGCTCGAAAGCCTACTACCAATTAAGCATATTAGGTGATGTGCATCTCTGTAATGAGAAGGGGTGTGGTCTAATGACATCAACACCCTATATCAGGTGTACATAATTATTAGGCAACTTCCTTTCCTTTGGCAAAATGGGTCAAAAGAAGGACTTGACAGGCTCAGAAAAGTCAAAAATAGTGAGATCTCTTGCAGAGGGATGCAGCACTCTTAAAATTGCAAAGCTTCTGAAGCGTGATCATTGAACAATCAAGCGTTTCATTCAAAATAGTCAACAGGGTCGCAAGAAGCGTGTGGAAAAACCAAGGCGCAATATAACTGCCCATGAACTGAGAAAAGTCAAGCTTGCAGCTGCCAAGATGCCATTTGCCACCAGTTTGGCCATATTTCAGAGCTGCAACATCACTGGAGTGCCCAAAAGCACAAGGTGTGCAATACTCAGAGACATGGCCAAGGTAAGAAAGGCTGAAAGACGACCACCACTGAACAAGACACACAAGCTGAAACGTCAAGACTGGGCCAAGAAATATCTCAAGACTGATTTTTCTAAGGTTTTATGGACTGATGAAATGAGAGTGAGTCTTGATGGGCCAGATGGATGGGCCCGTGGCTGGATTGGTAAAGGGCAGAGAGCTCCAGTCCGACTCAGACGCCAGCAAGGTGGAGGTGGAGTACTGGTTTGGGCTTGTATCATCAAAGATGAGCTTGTGGGGCCTTTTCGGGTTGAAGATGTAGTCAAGCTCAACTCCCAGTCCTATTGCCAGTTTCTGGAAGACACCTTCTTCAAGCAGTGGTACAGGAAGAAGTCTGCATCCTTCAAGAAAAACATGATTTTCATGCAGGACAATGCTCCATCACACGCGTCCAAGTACTCCACAGCGTGGCTGGCAAGAAAGGGTATAAAAGAAGAAAATCTAATGACATGGCCTCCTTGTTCACCTGATCTGAACCCCATTGAGAACCTGTGGTCCATCATCAAATGTGAGATTTACAAGGAGGGAAAACAGTACACCTCTCTAAACATGTCTGGGAGGCTTTGGTTGCTGCTGCACGCAATGTTGATGGTGAACAGATCAAAACACTGACAGAATCCATGGATGGCAGGCTTTTGAGTGTCCTTGCAAAGAAAGGTGGCTATATTGGTCACTGATTTGTTTTTGCTTTGTTTTTGAATGTCAGAAATGTATATTTGTGAATGTTGAGATGTTATATTGGTTTCACTGGTAAAAATAAATAATTGAAATGGGTATATATTTGTTTTTTGTTAAGTTGCCTAATAATTATGCACAGTAATAGTCACCTGCACACACAGATATCCCCCTAAAATAGCTAAAACTAAAAACAAACTAAAAACTACTTCCAAAAATATTCAGCTTTGATATTAATTAGTTTTTTTGGGTTCATTGAGAACATGGTTGTTGTTTAATAATAAAATTAATCCTCAAAAATATATATATATATATATACCCTTAATCCAAACTGGAAAAGGTTTGGACTTCGAAATAGATTTTGGAATATTTGCATCTGTAAAATTAAAATGGGACAGTTTAAAGAAGGGATGGAACCAAATGTAGACAATAATATCTTATATCAGTTAGGCAATATTTACATGTCATTATGCAGCTTATACATGTAACCCAAAGGTAGTTTTATAGCATTGTTAATACTTTTATATACATAGAACCCTAAGAAAGATAGTACAGTACTGTAATCAGAAAGGTAATAGTTGTTGTTTTAAATAAATATAGACTATTATTTGAATTTTTTAACACAAAATCCAAACAAAAGACACAGGTATAGAAGAGTGTGATTTACAAACAGGAAAAATAGTAACTTTTAATAAAAACAATTCTTAAATAGGAATTTAAAAGTTTGAGTTTTAGAATCAGTTTGGATTTTGGAATTCCAGGTTTAGGAATTTGTACCTATAAATAATTAAATAATTATTTACATTACTGATTAATATTTTCAATATTTTATATTTAATAAATACATAATGTAAATTAACACAAATCATGTCAGCTTAGTGCCCATAAAGAGATAATGAACTCCTGTTGGATTGCACATATAACTTAACAGGAGTACATTAAATCTTTATGTGCGCTAACCTGACATGAGTTATCTTAAGGTGCGTTATGTATGTATTAAATATAAAATATTGAAAAATATTGTTAAGTAATGTAAACAAGTATTATAGATTACTAAACAAAAATCCATAATATGTATATATATTTATATTTTACAATATGTATAATAATTATTAACAATTATTATTATTATTTTACAATATTTCATATTTAATTTTTCAATAATGAACCTTAAGATGACAATTTCTTCATTTGCTCTAACCCGACACAGGGTTAGACCTAAAGCGTGCAACCCAAAGCGCGTTAAACATATTTTACATTCCAATGTTCTTCACATAGAAAAAAATATTTTATTATTGACTATAAGTATATATATACTGTATATATAGATATATATATATTGCTAATGTAAAATATATATCTATACCTATATGTCTATAGGAACAGATATATAGGTATAGGTTTATATAGATATATATAGAAAAATTTATTTAAAATAAAAATAAAACATTTCGGTATGTGAAGAACATTGAAATGTGAAATATTTACATTAAATACACAGTCAAACACATGATTAAATATTATTATAGAATCATTATTTAGACAGACCTATATATAGTATAGCCCTTTGCAGTCAAATACATGGCCATATACCATATAACTTCTAACCCTTATAAATAGTTTTTATAAATGTTTTGATGTCTTTTTTTATCAGATAGTGTTTATATGAGTATAACTATTTACTTTAATGTACTTTTGTTGTGTTTAGTGCAACTTATTTTTAGCCCTAATCCTTTACACAAGGTTTTAAGTCACGCTAAGCCAATGATTGTGAAATTCGATTGTGCTCAAGCGAATGTGTTTACTTTCAACTTGTAATACACTAACGAATTAACGCACCCGCAATATTCTTATATTGGTTAAGAGCAAGGACTAACATAAAAATATGTATTTTGAAAGTTTAAAGGCCATGAACATTACATGCTATTTTTTTGTCTGAGTACTGATTATATCAACATTCAAAGCTACAAAGTTGAAGTTAAAACAAATAAAAATACACTGTACACTCGCAAAGGAAATAAAATACAGGCATGAGCAAAAAAATATTGTTGTTATTATTATTATTATTCCCCTATGACTGATAATGATACACATGCAGTTATGAAAATATCATTAATATTAAATGATAAAATGTATTTTTATCTCAACATAAAAGAATATAAAAGCCATGAATAAGATTTAGTAACTACGTAATGGCACTACAAATGTCTTTTTATGAGGTTACATCATTTTAAAGTGATCTGTAATGTCATTAGTTATGCCCTGCAATGCATTGAAAATCTTAAACTGTCCAAAAATGTTGACATCTGGCTCTCTACCATGCAAGCATGAAGAAAGTTACTCCAGCCTAAATCAAGTTAATTAAAAAGAGATCTTTATTGTTCCATGGTCCAAAATACAAAAGCAACAACATTTCAGACCTTTATCCGGTCCTTAGTCATGTCCAAAAACAGGTCTGAAACATTGTTGCTTTTGTACTTTGGATCATGGAACAATAAAGGTCTCTTTATAATTAACTTGATTTAGGCTTGAGTAATTTTCTTCATTTGTCTACTAATGAGGGGTTGACTGACCCTGCACTCCATGCCTGAACTGCTAACAGATTGCTGTTCCATACACTTTTTTGAATCTCTACCATACAAGATCAGAAAGTAAGGATAACAAAACAGAGGACTAGATTACAAGTGGTGAGCTATAAGCAATATCGTAACCACGTTAACTATAGTGCATATTACAAGTTAACAGGCGCGCTCGAGCGCCAACAAAATATGTGTTCATTGGGTTAGCATGAGTGAAGACCTTGTGTAAAGTATAAAGGATAAAAAAAAGTTACACCAAACACAATATAAATACATAAAAATGAATTATTACACTCATATATACAGTACAATGTCTGGTAAAACAAATTATTACATTTTAATTTTATATAAGTGTTAAAAGGTATATGGTATATGACAAGGTATTTGATTGGAAAGGGCTAAAATTTATTATTATGTTACAATAAACAAATATAAAGGTGAACACTTTAACTGGTGTGAAAACTTAAAATTAAATACCAAAAACAAATAATGTGTAAATCACCCGAAAATAAAAGGATATCGTCCATACAAGAGCAAAACATTGTAAGAGGAAGATGTCAGCACTTTATAGTAGTTGAAGCTCTAATAATGAAATGAATTAATATAAAATCAGACGGAATATCTATTTCCATAAACGATATTAATAGACCTACTTAATCTAAATATAATGCCTGAAATACATCTCAATACTTTAAATTAATCATGAAAATATTAAATGAAACAGAATGAGATGTTTATTAACAAAGTGAAATTCGATCTTTTAAATTTAATGAAATAGAAAAAAGCTTTTAAGTTTATTCTTATCACCATTATGCTATCTTGCAAACACAACAGGCTTTCCTTATAGATTACATAAAATGAATGAGTTTGAAGTCTTTGTTTAAATGGTGTAAAAATGTTTATATTAAAAATCCAACTAATTTTAGATTCCCCCATCACCAATGTGTTTATATTATTTTAATTCCTATGAATTTTATAATTTCTTTAGGATTTTGATTGTGAATTCTCCTGAAATGGTCTGATACAGAGTGTTTCCGTATCCTCTCTTGATATTATACAAGTGTCCTTGTAAGCATTTAGATAACCTTCTCAAGGTATGGCCATCATACTGTAGTTTACATGAACACTCCAACAAATTCATCACATTTTTGAAGTGGCATGTTCTTAGTTGTTCTATTTTATAGGTCTTTCCATTTTTCTTACTCTTAGCCTCAAATTCTTTGTCTCATTTTGTGTAGCACAATTCTTGCATCCCATGCAAGAAATGCATTTAATAAACCTATTCATATCTTTCTCAAGCCAAGTGATGTTATGTTCCCTTATGAAACTTCTAGTTAATTTATCTTTAATATAAGGCACATTTTAAAACACAATTTTGGTTTATCAGGTATAATGTCTCTTAAACCTATATGTTTCTTCAAAATATCCCAGTGATTTCCAATAATTTCACTAATTCCTTGATTTGAGCGCAAAAATCCAATACTATAAGTCCTACTAAGTTATCTTGGTCAATAGCCTTTTTTTCGAATGACCGCTGCTTCATAAATTGCAGGAAGCAGGCTTGCATGTGAGAACCTGCCCCGCAAGGGCTCTGCGGCAGCTCTCGCTGTTTTGTACATGGAGCCCATAATGTCATTGTTAGTGAACATGGAGTCTAGATAGTATTGGAACTCACACCATCCTGGCACTTTCTCAAAGGTGGTAACAAGTGTAAAGTAGAGGTGCCTTTTCTATATATTTGGACATGCCTATCTTTTCATCAGTGCCAATCACTTGCAAAATCATAGAAGAGGAAGCCCAGCCCAATCACTCTTTACCCTGTGATGTTTCACTACACAAATCTGTATCTTAAAGGGACAGTCTAGTCAAAATTAAACTTTCACAATTCAATTTCCAATATGGCATTCAATTTTAATCAACTTTCCAATTTACTTTTATCATCAAATTTGCTTTGCTGTTTTGGTATTCTTTGTGGACACCTAAACCTAGGTAGGCTCATAGGCTAATTTCTAAGCTGTTGAACTGCCTCTTATCTCTGTGGACAGTTTTTGATAGTTAGACACTGCTAGTTCACGTGTATCATATAAATAACATTGTGCTCACTCCCATGGATTTATTTAAGAGCAAGCACTGATTGGCTAAAATTCACGTCTGTCAAAAGAACTGAGATAATGGGCAGTCTACAGAGGCTTAGATACAAGGTTATCACAGAGGTAAAAAGTGTATTAATAAAACAGTGTTGGTTATGCAAAACTGGGGAATGGGTAATAAAGGGATTAGCTATCTTTTTAAACAATAAAAATTCTGGAGTAGACTATCCCTTTATCCCTCTCATTATAAATAGAAACAACACACTATAGTTACATCAAAATATATATACAAAGTAATCACATAAAATAAACGTATTATTGTTCTTTTCACAAGCATATCGTTCAGATAGATAATATTTATTACATTCTGTTAAATTGTATAGTATATTTGGCACGTCATGCTTTTCAGCCCCCTCTAATATCTAGACGACCACAATTTTCTCATTTATATACCATCTCCTTATTCACATTAAATGGTCACATCCCTGATTAATAATGTCATAATAAACTCTTATAGACATCACATTAACTAAACAGCACATATCTTGTCTAAATTTAGTATCTAATTATCATATCTAAGGTTCATACCCTTCGGCTCTCTTGTTTCCAATATGAAAATCTATTGAACTGGATGATTATAGGGAAGTTATGACTCAATTAGATGCTAAATCTACCTATAAAATTACCTATAACAACTTTCCAGTTTAATTATATTATGAAAATGTGCTTTATTCTCTTGTTATCCTTTGATGACAAACCAGCAATGAGCTACTGGGATCTAGTTAAGCACATAAGGTGAGCCAATAGCAAGATGACTTTATGTGCTGCCACCAATCAGTAGCTAGCTTCCAGTAGTGCATTGCTACTCCTGAGCCTACCTATGTATGATTTTCAATAAAGGATATCAAGAAAACAAAGAAAATTATATAATAGAAGTAAATTGGAAAGTTGTTTAACCCCTTAAGGACCAGCAAAGTACCGTTTTTATGGGGATTGCATTGTTATTAGCGCGGCCTAGCTGCCAGCAGCAAGACCACGCTATTTCCGGTGACCATCAGGAATTAGGGAGGGTATAATAAACATATTATAAACACGAAAACCCTTAGCGACCAGTGACGTACACGGTACATCACGGCCGTTAAGGAGTTAAAATCCCATACTCTTTGAGAATCATGAAAGTTTTATTATTTTAATTTTGATTTTTTTTTTAGTAAATAATCTTTTATTGAGGTTTTCCGAAATATAAGTCATACAATGATCGCTATAAAACAGTAATGACAAAGATTTCAGTGAACAATAGGCACCTATATAAGCATGAAAAACAAGAAGTGACAAGGTGTAGGCTTCTCAAACCTCCGTTTTACAGTAACAAAATCCTAAATGAATGACTATTTGGCTGGCCACTTAGTTATGAAAGGTGAAAAAACATATGATAGTCACATCCGCGGCCACTTTTGGGCCCCCTGACACCTAATAGGTATAGAAATATCTAAATTAATGATGAAAGTGATATTGTGTTTTCGCAAGCCTTTTTCATTTTCCATTTACACTTCAATCCTTACTCGTGATCCTTATTTATGCAATATTCATATTTAATAAAGATTTTAACTATGTATTTACTGTAAATATTTTACATTTGTTAATGCTAATATGCTATGTTGTTTGCACAATGGGTGTTTTTTTTCAACAATTTTTTTTACATTGATTTCTATGAAGAATGTGAAAATGAGATGGTGTTTGCATGATATCAGTTCTTAGGTTTTTTTCTACTATTTAATCTCCATTGATTTCTATGGGGGAATACATGCACGCGCACCCGAAAACTTAAGTTAGGATTTTCACTCTATTCGGGTGAACTCTAGCGTAAAATATATATATATATATATAATTTTTTAGAAACTTGCAATACGAACGCAGCCCGACTAGCGCAAAAAGCTTTACTCTAGCAGGGTGTTCACGATTGCGAGAAAGAAAATACTGCTCCACTTGTCATCTAGCCCATTATCTATATATAATGTAAAAAAAAAAGAAAACTTTAGCGCAATTAGGTGCACAGTACCCCATGTGAATATAGTATCTCAGCGTATAATATGGCAAACCCTTCATGTGGCAGCTAAAAGATATGAAATCTTTTCAGAGAAAACACGCAAAAAGGGTAATATGTTACTAAGTGCAAACACAAATTATAAACACAACCTAGAATATAGGGTTTGTTTATCCATATTGATACAATATTACTAATACTACATGAGCTTAAGTGTGATATAGTTAGAAAATATAGATATGATATACATATGAAGACATTTAAATGTCATTGAGATAACTTATACAAGGTCAATGACCTAGGTGTTAACAATACCTATAATAACACAACAGTGCATCAAACATATAAGATAAAATTTAGTTAAGAGGAAAAACTCACAAATATGTAAAAGGGTGAAACATCAGAAAGGTATATTAACTATAGACAGGCACAGGCTGTTATTAGATTTCTGACAAAAGCTACTAAAATATCAGCATGAGTTTTCTAAGGAGAAATTCTTATCTGTACATAGAGACTAATGTTCTTGAGCACTTATAGCTGTAGTTGACCCATGAGTGTAAGAATCAATATGAAAGAGATGGAAGGTGAAAGTTATTGAAACGCCAGTAGCTAAAAAAATCAGATGTACTCTTAATGTAAAATGGTGGTAAGAAATAAAGCTCTCATAAGTAAAATTCATTGAGCCGCACTGAGTATAGAGGGGGGGGATACTCAAAATACAAAACACAAACTAAATTTAAAGAACAGAACTAGGGAGATATGTGTAAGTTAGTCACCGGAAACAGTCTTAGAAAACATATGAAGTGAGAAAGACACAAACGCTAAGTCCCATACGCCTAGATTATGAGTTTTGCAGTAACAGGGGTGCGTTGCTAATGAGCCTTATTTTTTTTACGCTCCCTTAAGAGAACACTAGTATTACAGGTTTTTTTAAACCTGGCGTTAGCCGCAAAAAGGTGAGCGTAGAGAAAAATTTAGCTCCACATCTCACCTCAATACCAGCGTTGCTTACGGTAGCGGTAAGCTAGCTAAATGTGCTCGTGCACGGTTTCCCCATAGGAAACAATGGGGCTGAGCCGGCTGAAAAAAAACCTAACACCTGCAAAAAAGCAGCCCCATTGATTCCTATGGGGAAAGGAATTTTATGTCTACACCTAACACCCTAACATGAACCCTGAGTCTAAACACCCCTAATCTTACACTTATTAACCCCTAATATGCCGCCCCCGACATTGTTGCCACCTGCATAATATTATTAACCCCTAATCTGCCGCTCCGGACACCGCCGCCACCTACATTATACTAATGAACCCCTAATCTGCTGTCCCCAACATCGCCGAAACCTACATTATATTTATTAACCCCTAATCTGCCCCCCCAATGTCGCCGCCACTATAATAAAGTTATTAACCCCTAAACCTAAGTCTAACCCTAACACCCCCCTAATTTAAATATAATTTAAACAAATCTAAATAAAATAACTACAATTAAATAAATTATTCCTATTTAAAACTAAATACTTACCTATAAAATAAACCATAAGATAGCTACAATATAACTAATAGTTACATTGTAGCTAGCTTAGGATTTATATTTATTTTACAGGCAACTTTGTATTTATTTTAACTAGGTAGAATAGTTATTAAATAGTTATTAACTATTTAATAGCTACCTAGTAAAAATAAGTACAAATTTACCTGTAAAATAAATCCTAACCTAAATTACAATGACACCTAACACTACACTATCATTAAATTAATTACATAAACTACCTACAATTAACTACAATTAAATTAAATAAACTAAAGTACGAAAAACAACAAACACTAAATTACAGAAGAAAAAAAATACAACATTTTTAAACTAATTACACCTAATCTAATCCCCCTAATAAAATAAAAAAGCCCCCAAAATAATAAAAATTCCCTACCCTATACTAAATTACAAATAGCCCTTAAAAGGGCCTTTTGCAGGGCATTGCCCAAAAGTAATCAGCTCTTTTGCCTGTAAAAAAAATACAATAACCTCCAACATTAAAACCCACCACCCACACACCCAACCCTACTCTAAAACCCACCCAATCCCCCCTTAAAAAAACCTAACACTACCCCCTTGAAGATCACCCTACCTTGAGACGTCTTCACCGAGCCGGGCACAAGTGGACCTCCAGAGGGGCAGAAGTCTTCATCCGATCTGGGCAGAAGAGGACCTCCAGACGGGCAGAAGGCTTCATCCAGGTGGCATCTTCTATCTTCATCCATCCAGAGCAGAGCGGGTCCATCTTCAATCCAGCCGACGTGCAGCATCCTCTTCAATCAAAGTCCAAGCGAATAATGAAGGTTCCTTTAAATGACGTCATCCAAGATGCCGTCCCTTGAATTCCAATTGGCTGATAGGATTCTATCAGCCAATCGGAATTAAGGTAGGAAAAATCCAATTGGCTGATCCAATCAGCCAATTGGATTGAAGTTCAATCCTATTGGCTGATCCAATCAGCCAATAGGTTTGAGTTTGCATTCAATTGGCTGCTCCAATCAGCCAATAGAATGTGACCTCAATCCTATTGGCTGATTTTATCATCCAATAGGATTTTTCCTACCTTCATTCCGATTGGCTGATAGAATCCTATCAGCCAATCAGGATTCAAGGGACGCCATCTTGGATGACGTCACTTAAAGGAACCTTCATTCTTCGCTTGGACTTCGTTTGAAGAGGATGCTCCGCGTCGGCTGGATTGAAGATGGACCCGCTCCGCTCCGGATGGATGAAGATAGAAGATGCTGTCTGGATGAAGACTTCTGCCGCTTGGAGGACCTCTTCTGCCCAGATCGGATGAAGATTTCTGCCCCTCTGGAGGTCCACTTGTGCCCGGCTGGGTGAATACATCTCAAGGTAGGGTTATCTTCAAGGGGGGTAGTGTTAGGTTTTTTTAAGTGGGGATTGGGTGGGTTTTAGAGTAGGGTTGGGTGTGTGGGTGGTGGGTTTTAATGTTGGGGGGGTATTGTAATTTTTTTTACAGGTAATAGAGCTGATTACTTTGGGGCAATGCCCCACAAAAGTCCCTTTTAAGGGCTATTTGTAATTTAGTATAGGGTGGGGAATTTTATTATTTTGGGGGACTTTTTTATTTTTTTAGGGGGATTAGAGTAGGTGTAATTAGCTTAAAAAAATTGTAATTATTTTTTAATTTTCTGTAATTTAGTGTTTGTTTGTTTTTGTACTTTAGTTTATGTAATTTAATTGTAGTTAATTGTAGTTAGTTTATGTAATTCATTTAATGATAGTGTAGTGTTAGGTGTAATTGTAATTTAGGTTAGGATTTATTTTACAGGTAAATTTGTACTTATTTTAACTAGGTAGTTATTAAATAGTTAATAAATATTTAATAACTATTCTACCTAGTTAAAATAAATACAAAGTTGCCTGTAAAATAAATATAAATTCTAAGCTAGCTACAATGTAACTATTAGTTATATTGTAGCTATCTTAGGGTTTATTTTATCTGTAAGTATTTAGTTTTAAATAGGATTAATTTATTTAATTTTAGTGATTTTATTTCGTTTGATTTAAATTATATTTAAGTTAGGGGGGTAGACTTAGGGTTAGACTTAGGTTTAGGGGTTAATAAGTTTAATATAGTAGCAGCGACGTTGGGGGCGGCAGATTAGGGGTTAATAAATGTAGATAGGTGTCGGCGATGTTCGGGATGGCAGATTAGGGGTTAATAAAATGTAACTAGTGTTTGTGAGGCGGGAGTGCGGGGGTTTAGGGGTTAATATATTTATTACATTGGCGGCTATGTCCGGTCGGCAGATTAGGGGTTAAACATTTTATTAAAGTGTTTGCGATGTGGGGGGGGCTCGGTTTAGGGGTTAATAGGTAGTTTACGGGTGTTAGTGTACTTTGTAGCACTTTAGTTAAGAGTTTTATGTTACGGCATTAGCCCATAAAACTCTTAACTACTGACTTTTAAATGCGGTAGGAGTCTTGACAGGGGAGGGTGTACCGCTCACTTCTTCCAAGACTCGTAATACCGGCATTAGGCAAGTCCCATTAAAAAGATAGGATACGCAATTGACATAAGGGGATTTGCGGTAAGCTCGAGAAGAAAAGTGAGCGGTACACCTGTACCTGCCAGACTCGTAATACCAGCGGGCCTTAAAAAGTAGCGTTGGGGGGGCGGAGTTAACCGTCAAGCTGAAGAGACGTGCATTAGAGGAGCTCTCTCTTGCTATTACATTTTAAATATACATAAGTAATTCTTAATATCTATATAGTGACTCTTTTTCTTAGTCATTACTTTTAGAACATATACTGGAGGTATTTGAGTGATTTGTGCAACTGAACGAACAGAAATTTGTGCACTGTGTGCGCTCTCAAACGGCACCGGTCTGACTGAGGGGAATTGCTCCACGACATCTGCCTATCGACACAACTGGCTGCCTGGCACCTGAGATCGGACTCCGGTCTGACCACCTACTGACCTTCTGATCACACATCACTACTGCCCGGAGGGTCGGGGCTCCGCTCCGGAGCAGCAACATATCACCGCATGCAGAACTGTTAAGTGGCGGCACCTAGCCCTAAGAACTAATTACCCTTTGGCTTCTACCTCTATCCCTGGGGGACACCTCACCCCTGCTACCGGCTAGATTCCGGACGAAACACATGTGGGCTTATGGCGGAGTTTAGCGCTGCTCACTATTTGGCGCGAACTCGCCATTTTGAGGCCTGACCTTCTTCAAGACCTGCCAATCCCAAGCGGAGTAAACTGAAGCGGCCTGCAAACCAACAAACAAACATCAAGGAGGGTAAGAACTTATCTTTATGGATTACACTGTAATGGTTTTACTCAACGGATCACATACTGGGGGAAAAACAGAAAATTAAAACTAAAGTGAAAACAAGATACACTACTTAATAATCAGCTTTATTGTCCAAGTTACTCCCAAGCTCCCATGCACTGATCACTTTAATTAAACACCTATATTTCATACCGGAATACTGATTTTTGGGACTAAAACTGCAGTGTGTGGATTTAGCATACTTCTCATACTCTGGACAAGAGATTTCCCGGAGCTGAAGAATCACTATACTTTATTTTCTCATAATCACTTTGAAAGCCCCTTAATCCTAAGCTGGGGATAGAAGAAGAATATTTTTATTCTATTTTCTTTATGGTTTTTACTGCACTAAGAAAGTAAATTTTGATTCTGCTGGTTATTAGTGCTGACTGCATCTAGGAGGAAATCACCCTTATGTACATAACTACTGCTGCAAATAAGGAAGTGTTTCTGGCTGCATAAACTGCAGAATATAAATTTCACTGCATCTGCTTTTAACCTGAAATAACCAAGATAT
Organism: Bombina bombina; assembly: GCF_027579735.1. NCBI lineage: Eukaryota > Metazoa > Chordata > Amphibia > Anura > Bombinatoridae > Bombina > Bombina bombina. The sequence goes on from NC_069499.1 coordinate 677,016,090, forward strand.
TTGCTTAATGTATGAAAATACTGAACACCTAAGCTGATTGAAACATAGATCTTGGAAGTCATTGCTACTATACCTAACAGATGCAACAGTTATACTAACAGACATTTGATACTGGATTCACAGTAAGGAGAGACTTATCTCAAACCATATATACTAAAAGCTCCATTTGGATTCCAGAATCTGAGACACACTGCTGCTGATTCTGATTAATACATGTACCCCTGAGACTGTACCCAGAAATATCCAATTGTCCATAGGCAGGTTGTTAGAGATTTAGATACAGGTCTGTCTCTGATTGCTTGTTTTCCTTAGCATATAGCTGTGTATTTTTGTTCTACACTTCTGTAAGAGTATCCCACAAACTCCAAGAAAAAGGTATTAGATGCAATACACAGACAACTTACAGGCACATAGCTGAGGATCCCTGCCTAAGCACACCCACATATACCCCTGAAGGTGACCTGTCAAATAGAGGTAAGGATACATCTCTGATTAATACATGCACCTACACGCTCTACAATAAAAACAAAGAAATAACGATAGAAACAAACAGCATTAGGGGTGCAGTGGAGTTTTTTTTTTCCTCAATCCATCTCCCTGGCTGGAAATACACTCTCCTCTCCCGTTTCCTGCTGTCAGCTTGGGCAGTGGGTCATACCCCCTTTACCTTTCCCGTGATCGTCCTGTGAGGGCAACCTCCCCGAGGAGAAGTGTACAACGAGTTGCTGCAGAGTATTACAACCTGTTAACGGAGTGCCTCACAACTTCACTATCCACACAGCACAAGGGACTCATAAAACATGTCTCATTCAAACAGGAAAAAAACGAACAACAAACATACTGAAGGCCCAAAGAGAACTGTGGCGGATCATTTCCATAGTAAATTCCTACTCGAGAGAGACCTCTCAGACGAAGACTCTAGAGATTCCCCATCTGGCCAAGGAGAGGAAGAACCACATCCCTCCGGGAAAGATTCTATCTATACTACTGAAAGTACTTCCCTCAAGGAACTCATTAATTCCTTATCAACTAAAATGGACTCTCACCACTCTTCCCTAAAACAGGAAATCAGAACATCTGTCGCTGATCTTAAGAGAGAAATATCCACACTAGGGGACAGAACTGACACTCTAGAACATAAACATGAAGACTTGGCAACAGACCACTCAAACCTCCTTGCATACTCACAGTCACTTGCAGAAATGATTTCGGACCTTGAGGTAAAACTGGCAGACCTGGAGGACAGATCTAGGCGCAACAACGTGCGCCTTAAAGGTATTCCCGAAAGTGTTACTAATGCTGATCTCCCCAAATTCCTAGAACAGCTGTTTGAAGAATTGATCTGTACCCCTCAAGATAGAGAATCAAAAATAGATAGGGCTCATAGAGCTGTCCGACCAAGAAATTCAAATCAGGCGCAGCCTAGAGATGTTGTTGTGAGACTACACCATTACACTTTCAAAGAAAAAATTCTTAAGGCTGCCTTCATGAACAAAGATCTCCCAGAACCCTATAAAGACCTACAGTTTTTTCCTGACCTATCATCTCATACGCTCTCAAAGAGAAGATCATTCCAGCCTATTACTCACTGCCTACGAAAGAACTCTATAAAATATAGATGGGGCTTCCCTGTACGTCTCTTTTTTCAACATGATGGACTCTCTTTCACTATTTCCAACCTGAAACAAGGAATGGAGCTTCTGAACAAGCTACATCTTCTTCAGAACCCTCAGGCTATACCCTCCACTAGCCCTGAGCTAAACTTTGTTCAAAGGGACTTTCCTACTAACGGCTCTACAAATCCTGAATCCACTACTTTGAGAATGGAAACATCAGATTGCAGCCCCAAGCCCAGAAGATCTTCACCTGCCTCTAAGAGACGGAATACTACCCAGATAGACAAATAAACATTATACTAATACAGAACACGCTCTACAGACTTTACATTTGCTGTATGCCGGATGTATGATACCCAAATTACATAGCTCATTGGAAGGAGAGACCTTTTATGATACTTAATCCCTGCAATTTTCGGGACTTTTATAAAAGTACAGTTTTCAACTAACCCTATTTCTTCCTTACAGGTTCAATCACATGCTAACTCCAAGATTCTGTACTGTATGGTATGGAGATTATAATTCACCTCATAGTTGCTTGAATTTTAGTTACCCCCTCCCTACCTGAAGTGTAATCGTTTATTGGTTTATATTGCCATCCCCATACAGGTATGGCCCTCCATTGGCATAATATTCCTATATTCAACATCTTCTTGATGTAAGGTCGATAATGCTGTGCTAAAATTGGAGTCATATAAGCTCTGACCTAAAGTTAAATGCTGCCTATTAACAATATCCTTACCATTTCAGATGTTACCCATTCTTTATTACTTACTGGTATGTCATAACTGTATACCCACATAGTAAGCATTAACCACTGAATTGAAATGTTACCTAGCTAAATGACATATGTAAATATACACTGCACACATGGATTCATTATCCTTATCCATATCCAGACACATATATGCTCAGATACAACATTTCTATTATTTGATAAGGGCTAAGATTGGATAGATACCCTTTGGCGAGACCATAGTTAACCGGACACAATGGTCTGGTTTCTCACTTAAAATCCCATTATTGTAGTCTACTACCACAATACAATACAAATGCTTACATCCACATACCCATACTGCTCCAAAGTATCCAATTATTATGATATAACCTAAATAGCTGAGTAATTAGTATATCCCCCTCATAGTAACTGCTCTAGCTCCTATTAAAGATATATATATATATACAGGATGTTCCTTCCATCAACTAAAACCCCAAGTAAACACCACTAGAACCTATACTAGATGGGTAGGTGCCAATACTGTATTGGTATTATGTTTGACTAACTGTTTATGCTTTATTCTTTGACTAGTTATTCTATTCTCTCAGCCCATGTACATATAACCAACTCCCAATTAAATTTATTACGTAACTCACACTATCTCCTAAAATTAGGTAATGAGCTACGAAATAATACCCTAAAGTCAGCTACCTAATAAGAATAACATACATATTCAAATAACTGATAAGGATACCTTACAGACCCTTACCTAGCTGTTACATGACATATGAATAAGAGGAGGGAGTCACTACTCTCTGTTAAAACTTCATGCAAATACATTTAGAGAATAGGATTTATATAATATCTGTTTATGCTTTAATGCAATATTGTTTGATTGGTCACTTTAACTCTACTACTTATTATGCTCTTCATGTCTTCTAGACGCATGTGTTTGTAATTTGCTTTCAATTATATTCCAGGTGTACGTCAGATAAGGTATGGATAAATGTTGATTAAGTTTTGTCTTAGTTTATTATAGTTAGAACTAGAGTCTTGCCAGATTTTTCCTTTTGGCCGGCTGACTCTGAGCCTGAAGTTATATTGACTGTTAGAAGTTACAAATTGGTTGCCCCGTCCCCCCCCCCCCTACTGGGGGAGGTGACCTCTACTTTATCACTTTATCACATTAACTTATGGTTATAATCTATGATTCTGAATATTATCATATTTAATACTTTAATTCCCTAACTCATAGCGGTGCTTACCCGCTGAATATCCCCCCATTTCCCCCTTGAAGTTATAATTATTATTCTATTTCCCCTTCTTAGCTTTCAGTGCACCCAGGACCAATAATAATAAAAACCTTAGCCTCATTATTACAAAATTTAACCTTTTTATTAAAACGTTCACTTAAGCTTTTTTTCTTCTTTTTCTTCTCATACTGAGAGTGGTGTCATAGAGTTATATATACAAAATTTACACAGATTTGTGCTTAGGTCTCAGAGTATTGGTACACTAAGACCTTTTTGTATAATGCTCTCACCCGCACACGCCTTAACATAACTCAATAGACCTACTCTTTTACGGAGGTAAGTTAATTACTAATCCAAATATGATTTGATCCCAACATTGGGATATCATTGATATAAATGGGTTGCACTGAATGATTAGAGGTCAGGACACTTGTCTAAAGTGTCCTACATAACTGGGAATAAATAAATAAAATATAAAATGAGGTTACAATATATATATGTAAGTTCTGGTTCATTTAATAAAACTACTATGTTTTCTATACTATATTTTGTGCCAATACTGACATTTGTAAACGCCAATTGGCGTCTCAAGAACTATGTATTTGATACTATGCAGTGGCCCGATTGTTCAGATTGTGTACCATTTGACCTTTTTTTTTTTATGGCTATATTTGTTAAACTTCAGTTGTACCTCAATAAAAAATTATTTTGAAAAAAAAAAAGTAGCATTGGGACCTCTCATTGCTGCTTTTTAAGGCTAACGCAAGACTCGTAATCTAGCCGATAGTGTTTTCAATCCATAGGTTTATTGGATCTGAGACATAGGGTACAAAGGAGTGCTCCCTATCAACTATTAACTGACGTGTTTCGTGTATGCTTACATGTGCTTCATCAGAGATCAACATAGAAAACATAAAGATAACTCCAAGTGTAGACTTGAGAATTGTCTCCACATTACTCAATACCACTCCAAGGGCAACGTAGAGCAAAATGGATTAGATACTGGAGTTGATGCATGAATCCCTTTAGTGTCTGTCGTCTTGCAAGAGCAAGTGGCTGTGAGAGGTAAGGAGAAGTCTGCCAGTTCACATCCCTTCTGGCAATCAATGGCAGGCATATGAAACAAATGGCAGAATTGGAGCATGATAACGTAGAGGGGGATTTTTGCTTTACAAGTGCTGAAGGCAAACTGCCCAGCTGCCACCCACAGTCTCCCACGCCAGAGGCCTCTATCTCCCAGACAACTCCAGTGGACAAGCATGAGAAAGTAAGCGTCCAGGGATAGGTAAGTGGAATATCACACTGCAGGTTTTCCTCCATTTCGTGCACCATTGTGTCACCATCAGTACATATATCAATGTCTTGTAGTGACTGAATGAGATCAGCAAACCGCTCGCACATTTTCTTTTCTAAATCTGTAAGCATGTCTCTGGTAGTAACATAGGATAATTGCACATCCATGTTGGGAGATATTAATGAGCAACAAATGAGTAAAGTTTAAAGATTGTCAGAGCAATGTTTGCTCTTAAATTACCCCGTTGCCGGGTGGTGGGGGGGGGGATTTGAGGCCTTCACAGACGTGGCCACTGCAGGGCTCAGCAGCCAAGATTCCCTCATTGAAATTACTCACACAAGTTGGAACAAACATTGCTATTAGTGTTTAGACATATTGTTGAGCAGTTTTCAAGCGTAGATGGTAGGAAAGAAAGCTAATGTTCAGTGGATTATCAGAGTCTCACCTCATCATTATGGGAAATGCTGCCAGCCCTGACAGCCACCTGGACATGTCCCTCTGAAAGTTTTATTTTTACTTTACCATCCCTTTAATGCTGAATTTGGGGGATCAGTTTTAAAATTTTAGTAATTTTCATTGCAGTGATGGGGCATTCTGCTGCCCTAGGCATTCATTTTTTTCCCTAATATTTTAGCATCTTTTTTTTATTGCAAACAACATGTATAATTAAAGTAAATTTTATTGAAGCTGAGGTATTACTTACTTTTTTTAGTGTCTTCTCTTGCACAGTTACATAGAGCATAAAAGTAAAGAAAATCTTCCTGTGGGCATACTGAGTAGGCCCCTGACTCCAATTTTGTACAAGTAATAATAGGTTTTAAGTGTCTACTCTTACTTATTGCACAGTGAATAAAATGTAAGTCAATCTTCCTGCATTTAGGGCTCGATTTATCAAGCCCTTCCACCCGCTCTTCTTTGACTGCAGGTTCACACAAGCAAACCTGCATTCAGTATTTATCAAGCGGTGGACAACAGACTGCTACTTCCCTTCTTCTCCCCATCTTAGGTGGAAAGTTTCAATCTCCCCAGTCTCATCCTACCGGGGAGATTGACAGCTCCTGCCCACGTGTGATTGGCTGTGTGCGGGCAGGGGGCAGTGTTAATTGCGAGTGCGAAGGAGCACTCATGTGCAATGTTAAATGTGGGCAGTGGATTGCTGCCCACCAGAGGAGGGGTCGGGGGGACAGGGGCAAATATGTATGCCCCTGTCCGCTGTGGATGATAAATGCAGCCCTTAGTGGCATATTGTGTGGGAAACTTAAAAGTGTCTGCTCTACCTTATTGCATAGAACAAACACAGTGTATAAAATGTAAGTAAATATTTGTGCAATTAGCGAGCATACTTAGTGGCACCTTATTTAGAAAAAAATCCTTCATCACAACAATCCAGACACAAAAAGAGCATCTATGCTTAACAAAATCTAACTAAGAGGATTATCTGGAAAGATAGATATTTGATCATGACTACCTTTATGCATATTAATAAAAATTTTAACTTCCTCAATTTGATTGAAAATATGTCTTACACCTCCATCTTGTACTACAATTCTAGCTGGGTACAATAATCGTGCATTAAGGCCTATATTTACTAACTGAGTGCAGTATGGTGCCATACCTTTCCTCCTGGAGGAGGTTTCTGAGGAAAAATCCTGAAACAAGAGGATCCTACTATTGCCAAATGTCAAGGGGCCAGAATTTTTAAAGCATTTTAATATTTCAATTTTATCCTGAAATTTCAAAAATTTACATATTGCCATCCTCGGTCTGGTGGACCCCGTCTCTGCAACTCTCTTGGGGCCAACTCTGTGCGCCCTTTCGATTGTGAGTGGCAGAGAATGAGCTGGTATACCTAGAGCCTGTGGTAATATGAATGATGCAAACTTAGCTATATCCTCAAATTCTGGTGATTCTGGTAAACCGATGATTCTAATGTTATTGCATCTGGAGCGATCTTCAAGATCCTCCAGACGCAATTGCATAGCATTAATCTTGACCTCCTGGCTGTGGGAAGAAATCTCCTGACTATTCACCAGATCTTCCAGTATGGAGATCCTATTCTCTGCCTCTATCATCCTAGAGGAAAATTGTTTGACTTCTAAAGAAAGTACCCCTATTTCGGATGATATAGTCCCTAGCTCCTTTTTTATTATCTCAAACTGGGGAGAGAACAGGGCTGTAAGTTGACCAACAAGGGCCTGTGTATCAATGGCAGATGGATTAGTATCCACTACTATATCAGTACTGGTATCAGCTATTTTAGCTTTTTTGTCCTTGGAGTTTACAGGCATCTTTGGGGAACTGGTTTTAACCTGGGATACAAACTTATCCATACAGTGCAGTGACAAACCAATAATATGAAAGTGAGAAAAATAAAAATAAAAAAGAACAAAAACAAGCCAGTACCCTGTCTAATACTCTAGGACCGGCAAGAAAGTGTAAAAAAAAAAAAAGAGAAGGGGAAAAGAGATAACAAACAACCAGCATATATCATGGACAGTACATGCCCTTTCAAATATTCTCCTTCTACTTGTGCTTGTGGTATTTTTAGGTAAATGGTGATTGTGCAATTAAACTAATCTGTATAAAGTTAAGACAGTAACTCTGTCAAGTTATATATATATACAAGTGCTATGAGGATAGGTCAGGATCCAGGACTAAACTAAACTTCAGCCTGTAGCATAGATAACAATTCTGACAAAAAACATAGACAAATAGGACTCCAATAAGACAGTTTGACGATAATTTCAGCAGACTATTGTCTAGAACTAAATATACTCTAACAATACCTGGGCTTGCTCTAATTGCCTATAAATTTTAAATACATGTTATCCTACTATTTAGCCCATATATACATCCTAGAGTCATTAGATACTGTTAGCATAAAAAAAAGACAATATTTGGAAAGGACTAAAAAGCCCCTTCAATTTCCTCAATTGAGACAGTTCCTCTGGGGTTCTTTAGATTTCTTTATCTCCAACACGAGTGCCCTGAGAATAATTTTGCAGTTTGGCAAAAAATTACTTGCTAGGCATCTTATGGCATAACAACATATGCTCCAACACAGTTTTATAGCCCAAGGTCTTAAAGAGGACTATTATATCATATTGTTCCCAGTAGCCTTGGACATTTAAAACATGGATAGACAGATTCTGGGCTCCCAGGAATTATAAGGCCTCAGCTAGAAAAAAACGTTTAGCTCTGCAGCAGCGCTTAGCTGTAACCTTAACAATGGTGATGAAGATGGCAATAGCTTCGACAGATATAGCAAACACAGAGACAGTCAGTATTCTAAACACTTCAACAGATACTCTTTATACTTGCGGTCTCTAGGGAAGCGGCAGGTGTCCACAGCTTTTCCGGTTGCTGATTTACCATTCCTTTCAGGATTCTGCAGCAACTTTACTGCACCAGCTTCGTAGGGTCCAAAAGGGAGAACTTCCATCGGTCCTCCGGTCCCCCGGTCCTCCAATCCTAACGGCAATACTGCACCACTGATCCTCACAGCTGTAGGAGGAACACGACGCCCGGATCCCTCCGCGTGCCGACAGCGCCTCCCACCACAGCGTAGCCGGATCTCTGTACGTAGCTCTCTGGAGCTGCTGTATGCCAGGATACACCCTTCAATGCCGCTTCCCGGTCTGAGCAGGGAATCTTCCGTGAGTAGCCATCAGTGTTGATATGCCTCCGTAATGAGCTTGTAAAGGTAGTTTGCAGATCACAGGGTAATTTAGGCAGTTATACATCCAAGTTTCTTGGGATAAAGTGGTAAAATGTTAATGAGCGGTTCCCCAGCTAGGCTATTTTAGCCAATATGGTTTCCTCCTCTTGCTGACACTTGGCCACGCTACAGCCCACTGAACCCCTGGCAAGTAGGGGGTATGAGGCAAAGAGAGGGAGCAAGCTCTTTTTTTCAGTCGAACCAACACGCCAACATGGAGCGTGTAGCTGTTGCGCTCCGCCCCCTAACCGGAAACCCGAAATTTCCACACTGTATTGGTATTCCAAGTGGAAAGGTCTATGTTTCATTTTTATTTTTTTACCTTACTAAAGAAAAAAATTATATTTTGGTTGCCCTATTCTCCCCTTCTTTCCCCTTTTTTTCCCTTCTCTCTCTCCTCTTTTCTCCCGGTTTTTATTGGCAAGGTAATAGGAAGGGGAACAAGGGAATCAAGGAAAGGGCGCATTAGTGGAAGGTCTTAAGACTTTATCTTGGAACGTGGGGGGGATTTCTTTGCCGGCTAAGCGTAAATTAATTATTAAAATTCTGGCCAAGCATAAACCAGATCTGGTTTTCTTACAGGAAACACACTTAAATGAACAAGAAGCTGCTAAGCTTAAAGTTAAATGGGTAGGAGAGGTAATCTCTTTGTCGGGTTCTACGAAGAAAGCAGGAGTAGCTATACTAATTCATAAGAATCTTGATTATAAGATTATCAAAACTGATATTGACCCAGCAGCCAGATTTATTTTATTTCAAATTAGTATCAAGAATATCAAATTTACATTCTGCAATATTTATGCTCCTAACAGATTTTCTCTTGAATTCTGGGAAAATATTAAAGGCACGATATATCCGTTTAAAGCTGAGAACCTGGTGCTGTGTGGAGATTTTAATATGACGCTACAACCTGCACTAGAAAGATTTTAAAAAAAAAATACGCTAATATATAAGAAAGATGCCAAGTAGTTTAAAAAATTTTGCTATAAATTAAATTTGGTTGATATCTGGCGCACACAAAATCCAGATACCCAGGAATTCACGTGTGAGTCTAAAGCCCACAGAACTTTTTCAAGAATCGATCTATTTTTAGTCTCGGAAGTTATATCTATTTGGAAGTTGGAAGCAGAAATCTGTCAGATTCTGGTTTCGGACCATGCAATTATTTCTTTATCTTTTCCCCCATCTGGAAAGACTAACCCCTGTAACTGTTTTTGTCTTCCCCAGGCATCTGTATACAAATTCTAGATTTTGCTCTTGGATTAGACAAAAATGGTTTGACTTCAGCAGGTTTAATGCTGGTTATAGAAATAAGGTAGATATTTTTTGGGAAACATTAAAGGCGGTCTTACGGGGGGAGATTCCTGCTTATCTGAAAAAACGAGATAAGACCATTAATATGAGGGAGCGCCAATTATCTAACAGGGTTAAGAATGCGTATAAGGATCTACAGTTGGAGCCCTCGTCGGCTAATTGGGATAGATATTTAGAACGCAGGAAGGAAAGAGACGTTTTTATAAAACAAAGATCACAGGAAGAAGAATTGAGAATTAATAGACACTACAGAGGGTTTAATCGGAGCTCTGCTAAATATCTTGCGAGACTAACCAGAAGTAGGAAAAAAAGAAATTTTATAGTAGCTATTAAACATAAGGATGTAAGGCATACGGACAGTCAGGATATCGGTCAGGCATTTTTTAATTATTACCAAAAACTATATGCTTCGGTTAGCATAAATCGCTCTATCCAAGATTCATTTTGGTCCAAGATCAAGACCCCAAAGATTCTCTCGGAGGAATTGGTTTTATTGAATGACCCTATAACAACTATAGAGATTAGCAAGGCAATTGATCAGTTGAAACTGAATAAAGCAGCAGGACCGGACGGGTTTCAGGCTGAATTTTATAAATGTCTGAAAGAAGAACTCTTGGATATATTAGAAGACCTATTCAACTCCTATTATACTTTGGATAATCCTATTTCAGTCTACTTTTCATCAGCTAATATTTCCCTCATTCTTAAAAAAGGTAAAGACCCGGAGGATCCAGCTTCCTATAGACCAATTTCGGTATTAAATACCGACTTTAAGATATTAACAGTTATTTTATCGGCTAGACTATCTCGCTGTCTACAGGATCTTATAAATCCAGACCAGTCGGGGTTCATGACTTCTAGAAATCCTATAAAAAATTTCCTTAAGCTTATTACCTTTTTAGATTATGCTTGGAACAGCAGTCAGGTTGATGCAGGGCGGGGGTTTCCGGATAGGGCTGTGCTTACACTAGATGCAGTCAAAGCATTTGACTCCATTATATGGGAACATCTATTCAGATCACTTGATGAGTTCGGGTTCAAGGGAAATTTTGTTCATTTTATCAAGAGGATCTATGCTAAGCCCATTTCATATTTATTGATAAATGGAGCTCGCTCCCCTAGTATTGTTTTGCAACAGGGTACTAGACAGGGCTGTCCACTATCACCATCTCTGTTTAATATTGCCCTTGAACCTCTCGCAATTAGATTAAGGCACGGTCTATCCGGTGTCCCTCTAGGGTCCCAAAGCCTTAAGCTTCTGTTATATGCTGATGATATTTTAGTTTTCCTGCAGGATGTCTATCAATCTTTTCCAGCACTATTGCTACTGCTTGAAGAGTTTAGTTCCTTCTCAGGATATAAAGTCAACTTGTAAAAAAGCGAACTTATGTTTGTAGGGAAAGTTACTGCTGCGAGGGCTGAACTTCCATTTAAAATGGTCGATGCCATTAAATATTTGGGGTTAATATTACATAGGAATCCTAAATTGTGGTATTCGGCAAATGATCTGCCCTTGTTGCAAAAGATCAAACATGATCTACGATTATGGGCTTCATTTCCTCTAGCCATTACTGCTAGGGTTAATTTAATTAAAACTATTGTTTTTCCCCGTCTTCTCTATCCCCTACAAAATCTACCAGTTTTTATACCGAATAAAGATATCAAGAAATTAAATGTATATATTTCTAAATTCCTATGGAAAGATAAAAAACCACGTATTGCGCTGAAAAGGCTGATGCAGAAGCCCTCCTCTGGGGGGCTATCTTTGCCAGATATCAAGCTTTATAATATAGCCACCCAAGTTAAATTTGCACTTGATTGGGTAGCGGATTCGAATATGGTCACATCAGTGGAGGAGGAGATGTTTTTTATACAACCTTTTGCTTTAAAAGCTATCCTCCATTGTAAGTTGCGACAGTTGCCATCCAACATGCTCTCTCTTATATCGTTCAAGAACATAGTAGTGGCCTGGCACAAGTTCTGTATTATGTTAGGCATAGATCCCTCCTTCTCAGAATTCTTACCAATTAGGGGTAACTCACAATTTACTCCTGGAATCTCCCAGAAAGTTTTTAAAATGTGGTCTGAAAAAGGCTTAGATATGGTAAATCAGCTTCTAGATGGCAATTATCTAGTGCTAGATGTCGAATCTTTTTTTCATCTGTTTGATCTTCCTAGGTCTAATTTGTTTGCATTTTTTCAGATCCGACATTTTATTTCAGCTCAAGGTTGGATCTTTCCTCCCTCAATTGCATGGTCCGAAGTCAGAGTCATTATTCAGAAGTTTACTAGAAGAGATACTTCAATCTCACTAATTTATGACATCATGCTCTACAAACAAAGTCAAGGTTATGTAAATAGAATGTGTAATTTCTGGTCCCATTTGGGAATGGAAATGGACCAGGAGACAATTGAAAAGAGTTTTTCTATCTTAAAGAAATGTAAGGTTTCTGTGGGCTGGAAAGAATCTCACATTAAGCTGATAAATAATTTCTATTTGTATCCGCAGAAAGTTGCCAAATTCTATCCTACAAGATCAAGTAGTTGCCCCAAATGTGCGCACACGAGTGCAGATCTTATGCACATGTTTTGGTTCTGCCCCAAAATTAACCAACTATGGTCAAAAATTACTTACTGGTTCAATCTATATCTTAAAACTTCTGTGTCTTTAAAACCACAAGATATTGTATTTTTAATTTCAGTGTCAGACTCCAGATATTGTCAATGGATATATGTTGTTAATACAATTATTTTGGCTGTCAGATATCTTATTCTAAAATACTGGATTTCTAGTAGAACTCCAGGGTTTAGTCAAGTAATCAAGACTATACAAGAACAGATAGTTTTTGAATCCTATCATATGAAAGATGCGTCAGAGAGGAGAGTTGGAAAATTTATTTCAATATGGTTACCTGTGATTAAGTCTTGTTCCCTTCCCCTACAAAAACAGATCCTTTCCCCCTTCCTCTTATCTGTCAGCTTTGCTGAATTGGTCCTAATGGACTCTTTCCCTTCATCATGGATTAATAATAGACATGATAACAGTGATTAAACCGGGGTCTATTTTATATATATTTTTTTTCTCTCCCTGTTTCACGTCGTGGTACGTGACTGGTTAAAAAAAAAAAAAACAGTACACCTTGGAGTTTAATTCCTGGATAGATACATGAATAGTCTTATACTAATCAAGGTTGAGATTCGGCGGATTATTTTATTTTTTCTTGCTGTTGTTTTTCTTTAATGTATTGTATAAAGACTATGATGTTTTGTATCTTCTTGGTGTCAATTAAATAAATATTAAAAAAAATAAATACAAGCAATAAGCTATAAGTGCCTGCACAGTGCATAACATTTAATTTTGGGGCACACTGAGTGACTGAACTACTTATTCCAAATTTTTAGAAGTAAAAATTAGCTTTAAGTGTGTAGTTTTTAATTAACATAAATCTTTCTGCATTTTTGGCCATACTGAGTAGACTGAAATGCCTCATTCAATTTGTTTGTTAATAATAAATATTTTAGTGTTCTATTGAAGAACAGCACAGGCGGTGCATCATTAATATAATATATTTCTTACTCTCTTAGGGAGCAGCAGCATCAGGTCAGTCTTCAAGAGGAGGGTCTTCCACAACCAGCAGAAGTAGCAGCAGCATATATGGCAGTAAGGGTCATCTAAGTAAACTCATAAAAGTAAAGTGGGCAGTGAGGAAAACTGAAGGTGTGGGTACTTGTAGCAGGAACGTGCAGTCAGGGGAGGCAGAGCAACATAAATAAATAAATAAATAAAAAAAATGTTAAAGTAAAGTAAATAAACATTTTAAAACATACCATGTTTTCTGACCTTAGCTGCAAATACATGGAGAGAGGCAGCGGCCAGTTCAGCCTCCCTTGATTGCGCAATAACTTTGAAGGTGCTATATGGAACGCCTGCCCCCACTGTCTGTTGTAGAAGTGCAAATTTACATTGTCTGGCTTCAAGTATAGTAGTAGGATTCAGAGGTGCTCTGAGGTTACACGTCAGCTCTTTACAGAGTCTACTCCCAAAATCATCTGCACCATTGCTTGCCATAATGCCACCATCAGTTCCACTACTGTCCGTTCCACCATTTTTCTGATTCCCTTTATATTTTACAGTTACAGCCAGTTTGGGTTATCTCACTTTGAAAGGTTGTCTTTCAGCGACAGCAGAAGGACAGTCAGTAGATGATTTCTTAGGGAACAGCAAGTTGATGTGTCCTGCAGAAGAGTTGCACTACAGGCCCCAGGCTTTGCTTGACAAATCATGTTTGATGGCCTTCCTGAATACTGTTTATTTTTCTATTCTTTTAAAGTCTGTTTCAGAACAACTGCTGTTGCTATTGCTGCTCCTGTTGCTGCTGTTCCTCCTGCTCCTCCTGCTCTGTGGGTGTCACTGCCAATTACTTAGAAACAGCTTGTTGCTGTATCTAAAGAATTTCTCCTTGGAGCATATTATATTGTTCTCTTTTCTGTTTCCCTTATAGGCCTTAAATTTGATAATTTTGCTTACTCATGAGATATTAATGTGTCTCCCATAGAGTGCTTACCTTGGTTTTTTTTTTTAGACTCTGCTGCTGCTGTGATACTCTCCTATTATAAATAACTGATAGGTCAACTGGTAGCTGTCAGTATTGTGTTTTTTTCCATGTTTGAAGGTGACTAAAATGAAGGTTTCTTAAATCCTCTTCAAACCTCTTACTTTATTAATGAAAACATTTTTTTGACAAATGCTTTCGCTATGGTCCATCCTGCTGTCTTCCTTGGATGCGGTACCCAAATTTCAGGCTCCCTCTCTGGAATTGAACCCTGATTACCCAACACCAAGGTGTTCTCCCAAACTTTGCAAAAATGTAATTTCCTTGCTGTAGAGCTAAAATATTAATTCAATGCTTTGTATTATGTAAATTGTACGCTATCTTATTGCTATAAATTTTAACAGATCACAAAACAGAAAAGGGGAAGATAGTGAAGGAAAAGAGTCCACCACAGAGGGCTATCCATGCGGTGGCATCCAATACTGTTTGGAATCAGAAACAAATTAGGAAGAGATGAAAGGACCATGATTAGTTATTTAGTGGCAGTCCTTGAGACTTTTAGGGATGTCACTGAGAACTTTCTTATCATGGTTCAAACATTTCAGCTCTGTAGACATCAAATTCCCCCAGTTCATGGCCTTCTCATTATTTTGAAATATATGTGTCTCTCCTTCACATCCAGAAATCGTCATACAGAGATAAGCAACTCTCAATAAAAAAATCACCTTCTTAAAAGTCTTTGAAGACTCCTGCAGTGCTGACGAGACATATTAAATCATCTTGCCAGAGTGGAGAGGTTTATATCATCAGGCCCTTAATCATAATTCTGGATTGCTGCTTTTGTTTTGTTTACACGGCCCATTTTTTGCAGTACAGCGGTCCCACCCCTTGCTCTTTCTCTCTCCCTCTCTTTTGCTATCTCTCCCCCACTCTTTTGTTATCTCTCTCCCCCTCTCTATTGCACTCTCTCTCCCTCTCTCTTTTGCGCTCTCTCTCTCCCCTCTCTTTTGCACTCTCTCCCCCTCTCTTTTGCTCTCTCTCTCCCCCCTCTATTGCTTTTTCTTTCTCCCCCCTCTCTTTTTTTTTCCTCCAAATAAGTTTTTATTGAAGTTGAGCGCATGAACATATATTAACATACCGACAAAAATCGTACATACAAGAAAAATCCAGAAGTCAGGCAATACAATATAACTATATATATATATATATATATATATGTAAGGAAAGAAAGGGGGGTCACCAGCGCTAAAACTACAATAAGAGTATTTACTCAGGTATTATGTATTGTATAGAGAAGCTTTACTAATAGTAAATGATGTAATTTTCCTTATTTAAGGTCTGTACTCACTATGTTGGTAGGGAGTGCAGGGAAATATTAGTATAAGATCTGAGCGTGCTGCCTATGTTGTGAGTCAGTGTACCCGTGTCACTGTGTAAAATGTAAGTCGAAAGAGAAATACTCAATTATAAGTATGGCGCACCGCTGTACAATTATAATGATAGTTTACTGTATGATATATGCATAAAAATGTTCAAAACCAATGTGGTGGTAAAAGTTTTTTCTTTTCCAGCGGATTTCTGGTATAAGGTAAGTATATAGTGCTTACCAGAGCCAACCTCAATCCTATGAGGTAAGTGATCAGCGGCGGGGTATAAATGATCTCTGGGAAACTGTATGCTCCCTTGGTGATCTCCTAGAATCTGTTGATCAGTAGAAATGGAAATCCTGGACTCTCTCACGAAAGCAAGAATGATCCTCTGGTTCTCTCTATGGTATTAGTTGGATAACTGTTTTTTTCGGAGGAACTTTTTCGTGTAATGACAATCCTGGACTCTCTGTGTATTTCTTCTCCTTTCAGAAGGTTGGAAGTCCCATGCTCTCATAGGTACATGGATACAAAGAGAAAAAACAAGAACATAGTGTAGTACTGTAAGGAAGTACAAGAAAGGCTATATATATATTTCCTGGTATAAGGTAAGTATATTGTGCTTACCAGAGCAAACCTCAATCCTATGAGGTAAGTGATCTGCGAAGGGGTAGAGATGGTTTCTTGGATGCTGAGAGAATCTCCTGGAATCTGCCCGTCTGTGGGAATAGGAATCCTGGATTCTCTTACTCAAGCAAGGGTGATCCTTTGGCTCCCTCTTTGTTGGTGCCTAACAGAAGGGAAACCCACGAAAACCTTTTTTATTGTATCCGGCTAACTGGGTCTCATGAAAAGGCTGCATTGGCCCGTAGCATATGGGTTCTAAGTATCCTACGCTCCCCAATCTGGAGAACTCTGCTATAAATCGCTGTCGTAATTGTGAGCTGTCCCTTTTGGCAGAAATTACCTTTGATGGTGGTGAGCGTAAGTAGAAGCTCAGCTAGCCACCAGACACTGCCTGCGTGGGTGTTGCCTAGGCCCAGTGATCAGCTACGTCCATCCTGAATCTTAGGCGTTATTTAGTCTACAGGAGTACATTAAGGGTTTCTCTGACCTCCCCGTCGCCCATGTAAAGAAGAGTATCTGTATAAAAGGATATTGAGAACCCTTGACTCTATGGGGGTCAGGCAATAGGAGCTTAGATTTAAAATTATATCCTCAGTCAAAACCTGCGTTGTCTGGGGGTCTTCCTCTTGATCCCCCCCCCTGATGTGTGACCTGCACCCCATGAACTTTTTGATCGAGTTATAACTCCCTCAGTGCTATTAGATGTATAGGAAAAGGATACTGTACTCCTATCGGAACATTGTCAATACTGATACCACCCTTCCATCTACCAAGATGGGACCTCCAAGAGGGGGTTTCAGAAGGTCTAAATCTATACGGGACACTTTGGTTGGATCCAGTGGAGAGCTATAAGAATACCACATGCTTAAATCCCCCTAAATGGGGATGGTACATGTGTCTTGGATGCACAATATGTCATGTAATGGTCTTAGCAACACCAAAACATGTGTGCATCCACATACTAATAAGAGATATACTATTAGACACATGGTTACATGTACCACATAATTAATTGTGTACGTATTATATTGTTCCTGTGGTCTATTTTATGTAGGGAAAACGGTTGACAACCTACGCACCTGTATGGCCAATCATTGTGCAGCTATTAGGCTAGCAATCTGTAAAAAAGGAATCTGACCAGCCGGTTGCCAGACACTTTGAGTTGACTGGCCATGCGGTTGCTGATCCTAGATATATTATCATTGACCATATCCCGAGATTAAATAGAGGCGGAGACAGGGCCATGCTTCTCTTGCAGAAGGAGTCCAAATGGATATTCACTCTAAATACCCTTACTCCTAAGGGCTTGAATGCTAATTTAGATTGGCACTGTTTCCTCTAATATTGCACACAGTTGGTAGTCCACAACAGCTAGCATTTCAAATAGTTACCTAAGTCAGACAGTAGTACTATTAAAAAATTAATTGTTCTACTTAGTGACCATTTTATTGCAGGGTACTATCTTATTCATTGTATTTATGATCAGGAATATTTATTGGTACATTTAACATAATGTGTTGTGGTGAATATTTCTCCTATTACCATATCCTGTTCATTTATACCACGATAATCCTTGGCTAGTGTTGCAATTACCCGTTATATTTGCTTTTACATGCAATTATACCGTGCAGTATGATCTGTTAATGTCTGACTATTTGCATTTGTTTCTAATAGAGCGCAACTTCCGGTTGCCATGGCAACCGTCGGACCTGCGCAGTGGTGCAAACAGGACGCCATGGGCAGTTCCGGTTGATCGCAGGTGTTGGTGGAGTGTAAGTAAGTTAGTATATTTATAGGAGCTTGTTATATGGTTATGAAAAGGTCTGAGGACGATGCTTATCACCCTGAAACGTCACCTAATTTTGTATTATTAAATACTGGTTGTTTAAGACCTGGCGAGTGCGTCCTTTATTCACCTTTATGTGCATTCTTTGTATGCACCCCGGGAAACCTTCAGGATTAACAGTGTGTGTAGAGCCATGGAGACTATTTATATATATATATATATATATATATATATATATATATATATATATATATATATATATATATATATATATATATATACAGTATCTCACAAAAGTGAGCTGTCTACTGTAAATATTTTATTATATCTTTTCATGTGACAACACTGAAGAAATGACACTTTGTTACAATGTAAAGTAGTAAGTGTACAGCCTGTATAACAGTGTAAATTTGCTGTCCCCTCAAAATAACTCAACACACAGCCATTAATGTCTAACCGTTGGCAACAAAAGTGAGTACACCCCTAAGTGGAAATGTCCAAATTGGGCGCAAAGTGTAAATATTTTGTGTGGCCACCATTATTCTCCAGCACTGCTTTAACCCTCTTGGGCATTGAGTTCACCACACCTTCACAGGTTACCACTGGAGTCCTCTTCCACGACATCACAGAGCTGGTGGATGTTGGAGACCTTGCGCTCCCCCACCTTCCGCTTGAGGATGCCCCACAGATGCTCAATAGGGTTTAGGTCTGGAGACATGCTTGGCCAGTTCATCATCTTTACCCTCAGCTTCTTTAGCAAGGCAGTGGTCGTCTTGGAGGTGTGTTTGGGGTCGTTATCATGTTGGAATACTGCCCTGCGACCCAGTCTCCAAAGGGAGGGGATCATGCTCTGCTTCAGTATGTCACAGTACATGCTGGCATTCATGGTTCCTTCAATGATTTGTAGCTCCCCAGTGCCAGCAGCACTCATGCAGGCACAGACAATGACACTCCCACCACCATGCTTGACTGTAGGCAAGACACACTTGTCTTTGTACTACTCACCTGGTCGCCACACATGCTTGACACCATCTGAACCAAATAAGTTTATCTTGGTCTCATCAGACCACAGGACATGGTTCCAGTAATCCATGTCCTTAGTCTGCTTGTCTTCAGCAAACTGTTTGCGGGCTTTCCTGTGCATCATCTTGAGAAGAGGCTTCCTTCAGGGATGACAGCCATGCAGACAAATTTGCTGCAGTGTGTGGCGTATGGTCTGAGCACCGACAGGCTGACCCCCCACGCCTTCAACCTCTGCAGCAATGCTGGAAGCACTCATATGTCTATTTCCCAAAGACAACCTCTGGATATGACGCTGAGCATGTGCACTCAACATCTTTGTTCGATCATGGTGAGGCCTGTTCTGAGTGGAACCTGTCCTGTGAAACTGCTGTATGGTCTTGCCCACCGTGCTGTAGCTCAGTTTCAGGAGCTTGGCAATCTTCTTGTAGCCTAGGCCATCTTTATGTAGAGCAACAATTCTTTTTTTGCAGACCCTCAGAGAGTTATTTGCCATGAGGTGCCATGTTGAACTTCCAGTGACCAGTATGAGAGAGTGTGAGAGCGATAACACCAAATTTAACACACCTGCTCCCCATTCACACTTGTAACACTAAGAGTCACTTGACAATGGTTTAGACATTAATGGCTGTGTGTTGAGTTATTTTGAGGGGACAGCAAATTTACACTGTTATACAGGCTGTACACTCACTTCTTTACATTGTAGCAAATTGTCATTTCTTCAGTGCTGTCACATATAAAAAAATATTTTTACAAAAATGTGAGGGGTGTACTCACTTTTGTGAGATACTGTATATCCATTATTTCCCTTTCCTTTCAAATACCTTGTCATGCACCATATGCATTTTAGCCCTTATATAATATTTATATTAATATTTATATTCATAATTTATATCAGATAGTGTATATCTGAGTGCAACACTTTATTTGAATGATGTATTTGGTGTTTGGTGGACATTTTTATATAACTCTTACTCCTTACACTAGTTCTCCACTATCACAAACTCGACATGCTCTAAATTTGCTTGTGCTTGAAAGAACATATTTACTTTTAAATCGTTATATGCGCTCAAGTTAACGTGGTTGCTGCATTGCTTAGCTCACCACTTGTTATCTGGCCTATAGTGTCCAGTTAAGGAAAAAAATCCTCATTTGCCCTGGTTCAAGAATTTCAGCTCTGTGGACATCAATGAATGCCCTTGGCCCAGGCCCTACCTCTTAATCATGTTTCAATTGTGCTGCTTTTGCAAAGCATTCTTTGAGGGGCTGAAAGATATGTTAAATTAATTTATGAAACACTACAAATGCTTGCCAAAAGCCTCTCTCTGATGTTGAAAGTGATGTTGGACCCACGGCGTCTGTTTTTTGAAGTAAAAAATCCTTTCTTTCATGCTCTGGTCCAAGAATTTCACCTCAGTGAATGTCAATAATGTTCTTTGAGGGGACCAAAGAGATGCTAAATTTATTTATGAAACACTATGGCTGCTGGTGCTACGAGTGTATTCGACTTACTGGACCCCATTTAGTAAGCAGCAGATGTGGCTTTGGAGCCCCATCCTTTCAGGCTCGCCTAAAACGTAAGTTAAGAAACAGCAGTCTTTGATCATGATGATTGACAGCCCCTGCTAACGGCTAAGTGCCCGCCATTATGCATGGGTCGGCATTGCACAAGCATTTCAGTAGAAATATTTGTACAATGTTAAATGCCGACAGCGTATGCTGTCGGCATTTGGCGAGGTTGAGTGGAAATTATTCACTGCAGCTAATCATGTCCACTCTACTATTAATAAATTTACCCCACTGTATCTATTCCAGGAAGCCAAAAATCCTACCTTTTGCCCTAGTCCAAAATTTCACCTCTGTGGACTTCAATGATTTGACTCTGTTTGGTATTGTGAGTCATTTTGGACCCATGGTGTGTGTTCCAAGAAGTCAAGCATTCCTTCTTTCTTAACCTGGTACAAGAATTTCACATCTGTGCAAGTCAATGATTGCCTCCAGGTTCTGGCCTTCCCTTTTAATCACGGTAGCATGTTTTTTAAAAGTATACTTTGAGGGGATGAAAGAGATGTTGAATTAATTTATGAAACATTATAGCTGCTTGTCAAGCACCTCAGTCTGGTGTTGCTAGTGTATTGGACCCACAGTGTCTATTTCAGGAAGCCAAATATCCTCTCCTGTCTGATGTGGCTCCTCCTCCACTCCACGGTGGCAGTATATGTAAAAGCCTCTATCATGACTACTGCTGTCCTGCTGCTCCTGCCACTCCCTCAGAACACAAAGACATTGGTTCAACCAAAGCCGTTAAGTAGATCATGGAAATAAAGCAGGCAGATTGCTGGTCAGCTTCAACAGTTTCTGATCTTATTGGAACATTATTGAATGATTAATGATGATGAAAACTATTATTGTACTGGCACAATAGGAATGACCCAGCTGTCCCTCATAATCATGGCCCCATATTGGACCCACTGTGTATTTTTCAGGAAGCCCAAAATCCTCTCCTGTCTGATGTGGCTCCTCCTCCACTCCACGGTGGCAGTATATGTAAAAGCCTCCATCATGACTACTGCTGCCCTGCCACTCCCCCAGAACACAAAAACATTGGTTCGACTAAAGCCGTTGAGTAGATCATGGAAATAAAGCAGGCAGATTGCTGGTCAGCTTCAACAGTTTCTGATCTTATTGGAACATTATTGAATGATTAATGATGATGAAAACAATTATTGTAGTGGCACAATAGGAATGACCCTTCTGTCCCTCATAATCATGGCCCCAGTTTGCTGATTGCCTTCCTTCTTTAGGATATTGCTGCTTGCCTTTGTTACAGTGAATTTTATTAAATTTAAAAAGCCTAATCCACCTCCAATACCACTCCTGCCTGATGCAGCTCCTCCTAGACTCTGCTGACCCTATATATAAAGTCTCTGCCCAAACTACTACTTTCTGACTCGACTCCTAGACTCCTCTGCTGCTCCTCCTAGACCCCTCAGCTGCTGTGGTATATTAAAACCATCTACCAATATCATTTCTGCCAGAAAAGCTCATCATTGACTCCACTGCTCAGGGGCGGAACTACTGGCGGTACAGATGGTGCAGTGGCACCGGGGCCCGAGTACTGGGGGGTCCATCAAGCAGTGCAGCAGCATGCTGAAATATTTTCTGTTTTCTGTTATGCACCAATGCCATATGTAGGTCCCTCTGTGTCTTGCCTTGGTGCATTACTATATGCATTCTTATATGCAGCTTTTTTGGTCCTTTATTGTTGAAGAATTAAAATAGTACACTATCAAAATACAGCGTAATACTTAGTTACAATGATTCTAGAATATGCAGGTACTTTACAGGTACAAAAGTTTGCAGCAGGCATTTAGGAGAGAGTAAATTTCATTTAGTGTAGTTATCAACAATAAAGGTTCAAAAAGAACATCTTCAAATCACAACTTAAACAACAATCTTTTATTTTTGTGCTCCTTTATGCAGAGAAAAAAAAAAGAATTGCCAGACTTAATCTTAAATTTGGTTGGGTATAAAAGTGAAAAAAATCTCCCCTCTTTCACTAGCTGTGAATAGATATTAGTATAAAGTCTCCTTTTAGCAGAGGTTTCAAAGGAGAATTTCTGGAAAATCTTTCCATCTTTAAATCATACTTGTTGACTCTCTCTGTAGGCTCTTAAAATCTCCATTTTAGCTTGGAAGTTTAGCAGTTTCACACTAACAGGACGTTTTCTGCTTGATCTCTGTTCAGGTGGGTCCAGGTTCCTCCCTATTCTGTGCGATCTTTCAGCTGTAAATTTGGCCTTCCCTCCTTCCAACTTTAAAAGAGATGGCAAGATTTCTTCTGCAAAGTGAAGTAATTAATCAGATTTTATAGTTTCTGATAGGCTTATTATTCTTAGATTGTTGCGCCTACTTCTGTTCTCCAATTCTTCTAACTTAAGAGTTTCACAATCAAATAAAACGTAGGATCTATAAGATTTTGGTTGTCTTCTCAATCAGATAATCTTTTCTTTAGCTCATATATTCTGCTACTCTGGTTTTTCATTTCCTCAATTATAGTTGATAATCTTGAATTAATCTCCTCTATTTTAGGTAGTATAATATTTGATACCTGAGTAGCTATGAAGGTTAGTCTCACTTTTATTTTCAGGTTTCTCCTCAGTCATT
This sequence comes from Bombina bombina, assembly GCF_027579735.1. NCBI lineage: Eukaryota > Metazoa > Chordata > Amphibia > Anura > Bombinatoridae > Bombina > Bombina bombina. The sequence goes on from NC_069499.1 coordinate 677,039,523, forward strand.
AACTCCTCAGAGGTGTTGCTGTTTTTGTTGCATTTCCTCTCACTAGGTTTAATTTTAGACTTTAAGTACTTATCCATCCAGATATATTTGATAAAGCTTTCCTTCACAGCTGCCCCACTGAGACTTAAATGAGAGTTTTAACAAAGCCTATTAACACTTCAGACAGGCTATATGCAGATTATCAATTCAAATTTTAATCTCCTAAATGATCTTTTTAGTCCTTAAACCATAACAATGTTCCTTAAAGGTCACAATAGCAGTAAAACCAATATGGACAACACTAGATAATTATGTACAGTCTTACCCCTGTTCAGGCGTGGTGGTAATAGCAGGTTACTTAAGGCAGCAGGTTCGCTTTTTCATCTCATGGGGGCTCAAGTCTCATCTGTTGTCATGATGAGCATAAGGAAACCCAATTGTGGGATTCACTAGCAAGCTCTCCCCTGTCTGAGAGCCTATGCTTCCTCCTGCGCAGGGTAATTAGTGGATGCTCCACTTGACCCAACCGGCAACTGCGTTCCTGCGGCCCCGGTGCAGTGCAATTGTTTACGGCAGTTACAGCTCTAGTTAGAGCCGCTCTTTATCACATTGTATACACATGCCTGTTTCTTTATCTTATATCTGTCCATAAACCAATCACCAATACTTTGAGAGAACAATGGAAAATTAACATTTTATTACCTTACCTATTCTATAACTCACTGGGAGTGTAATTTCTTCTACTGGCTGTGTTAACACAGCTTGGTTTGGAGGCCAAAAACTTTCAGAATAGGAAGGGATACCACAGGCTAAATAAACAATTTCAAATGCCAATATAAGGGTAATGGAAATACTTGTAAACAATTTAATACACTCCAGCAGGTAAAGTGGATCATTGGGAACAAATTAAATGGGAGAACATTTTTGAGTAAACTGTCCCTGCAAATTCATAATCCTGCAACTCAAACTTGACACCTTCTGGTCATTTAGGAGAATGAAACCAGATATAACCTAGGAACACTTTAACTTAACCAATGTGAACTGTCACTCTCACCCTAATGATTACATTGGCTGATGAGCAATAGGGAGGAGGAATGCTAGAGAGTATTGTGTTCCTAAGGCCGAAACACGTTGAGAGTCTTGAAAAGGGCCTGTTCCTAAGGCCAAAATGCGTTGACTTTAAACTGGTAAGCCTAATTTCACTTTCAGTACTTTTTTTGGAGACAATCTGCACTATTTGATTTATCTTCCACAGGATTTCTCAGGACCTGGAACATTGGAAACATCACATAGATTCTCACCACCAGGAATACAAGTTTGTCACATTCACTTGACATTTCATATTGTTTCACTGTTTTCCCCTTTTTTTCTTTTTGTGTACACACTCTAACACCGATTTTTATTTTTATTTTTAATTTCTGATTTTTGTTTTTGTTTTTCACCATCAAAATGCATTTCTACACCATTTAAGATGTATTTTTTCCCTCACATATTTATCTTCACATCATCATTTTTTCACTCAGGAACTATTGGGGTATTTTTGAAGCCACTCCCCTTAATCAAGGAAGGATCTAACAGTTCTTTACACTTGTGGACCTTTTGTCTTAACTTAGGAAACAACAATCAAGTTAGATTTACTGGTACCTATATAGTCAATCATTGTATTTCAAGTTTCTACCATTGTTTTTATTTCACACATTGATCCATGTTTTAGATTTGTTCAATTTTACTTTATTTTGATGTATTAAATTACTTTTTAATTCTACATAGTCAACATTTTATATAGTAAGCAGGAATCATATATTACATTAAACATACCATAGCCTTTAAATCTATTTTTAGGCACTCTGTTTTTATTAACACAATCCCTGTCCTTGTCCTTGGTTAACTAGGTAACCATACGATCAGAGATAAAGGTACAGACGTCTGGGTGCATGGTCTTTTTATTATCTCCTAGAGTAAAGAGCTCTCACAGTGTTGAGAGACAGTGGTCGTTTTTTGGGCTAAATCCTTTGCCTTTGTGGCTATAATTCCCTGCTCTGACATTGAAATATTTGGGGCTAAGACAATCTCCTATTCCAGCTGAACTGCTAACACAGAAGCATACTTTGAGTCATCTTGCTGCCTACCTATCTGGCTAACCAAAGGAACCTTTTACTTAAAGGGACAGTATACTGTAAAATAGTCTTTCCCTTAATGTGTTTACAATTGCTTTTTTTACCAACTGCAGAGTAAAAAATGTATGAAAATTAGCTTTTTAGGGTTTATTTGTGTATTTTAAAGCTCTGATTTTGTGTTTTGAAGCCACAACCTAATAAAATGGGTTGAGCTTGTAGGTATAATCAGATCTCATTACTGTATCACATTGTCTAACTATACCTGCTTCTTTATCTTATATCTGTCCATAAAACAATCACCAGTACTTGGAGAGAACAATGGAAAATCAACATTTTATTACCTTATCTCTGCTATATCCCACTGGGAGTGTAATTTCTTCTGCTTGCTGTGTTTACAAAGCTTTTCTACAGCTTGGACCTGCGGCCACAAACTTTCAGAACAGGTGGGGATACCACATGCTAAATCAACTATTTCAAATGCCGATATAAGGGTAAAGGAGCTACTTGTAAACAATTTAATACACTCCAGCAGGTAAAGTGGATCATTGGGAACAAATTAAAGGGGAGAAATTTTTGAGCAAACTGTCCCTTTAAGTTATATACTCACACAGGCCAAACAGACACAGAGACCTGTTTTTCCTGAATATAAACTTGGTAACCGGTAATGTATAATAGCAATTTAATATTGTAATCGTCGCTAAGATTAAAATTTCTTTAAATCAGTACTGATATCAAAACTGGGAAATCTTTTAAGTTAATATTGTGCTTAAAAATGTGTTTTATACTTATAATTTAAAGGGATAGGAAAGTCAAAAATAAACTTGCATGATTCAGATAGAGCATGTCATTTTAAGACACTTTTAAATTCACTTCTATTTTCAAATGTGCTTCGTTCTCTTAGTATCCCTTGTTAAAAAATGAATACACACATACCATACACTAGTGGGAGCTGCTGTTAATTGGTGCCTGCACACATTTGTATTTTGTGATTGGCTAAATAGATATTTTCAGCTTCCTGTCAGTAGTGCAATGCTGTCCCTTCAGCAATGGATAACAAGAGAATGAAGAAAATTTGATAATAGCATTAAATTAGAAAGTTTAAAAGTGTATATTATATCTGAATCATAAAAGAAAATGTTGGGGTTCACTATCCCTTTAATATCTCATAGATGGTTGTCTCCTAACTAACAATTATCTTTGCACTGAGGAAATTTAATATTGAATAAAAAAAGAGGTTCTGTAATAGATATTTCTAAATTGATTTTAAATTATTATAAGGTATTTATGAAATGTAAATACAATTTTAGCTATATTGCATCCATTGCTGTAGCATTGATTGGTTAATATTCTCATAGAACTTCCTGATTGGTGCACTGGGGAAAATCCCTGAATTATTATTGTAGCTAAAAGTGACTTTTAATTTCCTGCTTATAAGTGTATTTTATATCTCAGCTTGATGTTTTACACATGACAGTTATAGGAATAGTTCATATAACAGTATAATTTTTACAATATAGTGTATAAGAAATTAATTTATTCTTTGTGACTAGAGGTCTGCTAGTAAGTATTGCTGAAGTATTTTAATTTTTATAAATTCTTTTAAGGTTATATTCAATTTAAGCTACATTGGATACACTGTTAAATGCTGGTTTGTTGGTGAACCATTTATAAGGCTTTTAACTAATATATTTGATTTATTGACAATTGTGATGGGTCTGATAATCAGGCTTTCGATTTGATGATATAATTTTATTGAATTATTTTAACAAAATTCCCACTGATTGAAATTTTAGTTCAAACTCACTGACTAAATTTGGTTTATTGTGTAACTGATTAATATTGTTGGTTTATTTTTGGATTATTTTAAAAGTTTTTAACTGTGGTGACTGATATCATATTAAAGGAACAGTCTAGTCAAAAATAAACTTTCATGATTCAAATAGAGCATGTAATTGTAAACAACTTTCCAATTGACTTTTATCATCAATTTTCCTTTGTTCTCTTGATATTCTTAGTTGAAAGCTAAACCTAGGTAGGCTCATATGCTAATTTCTTAGCCCTTGAGGTAAAACGTGTATTAATAAAAACTGTGTTGGTTATGCAAAACTGGGGAATGGGTAATAAAGGGATTATCTATCTTTTTAACCCCTTAAGGACTAGACCATTTTTTCCAATTTTCTTACCTTAAAGGGACACTGTACCCAAATTTTTTCTTTCGTGATTCAGATTGAGCATGAAATTTTAAGTAACTTTTTAATTTACTCCTATTATCAAATTTTCTTCATTCTCTTGGTATCTTTATTTGAAATGCAAGAATGTAAGTTTAGATGCCGGCCCATTTTTGGTGATCAACCTGGGTTGTCCTTGCTGATTGGTGGATAAATTCATCCACCAATAAAAAAGTGCTGTCCAGAGTACTGAAACAAAAAAAAAAGCTTAGATGCCTTCTTTTTTAAAATAATGATAGCAAGAGAATGAAGAAAAATTGATAATAGGAGTAAATTAGAAAGTTGCTTAAAATTGCATGCTCTTTCTGAATTACAAAAGAAAAAAAATTGGGTTCAGTGTCCCTTTAAGGACCAAGGCTATTTTTACATTTCTGCGGTGTTTGTGTTTAGCTGTAATTTTCCTCTTACTCATTTACTGTACACATACATATTATATACTGTTTTTCTCGCCATTAAATGGACTTTCGAAAGATAACATTATTTTCATCATATCTTATAATTTACTATAAAAAAATTATTAAAATATAATGAAAAAAATTAAAAATAAACACTTTTTCTAACTTTGACCCCCAAATTTTATTATACATCTACAACCACCAAAAAACAACCATGCTAAATAGTTTCTAAATTTTGTCCTGCATTTAGAAATACCCAATGTTTACATGTTCTTTGCTTTTTTTGCAAGTTATAGGGCAATAAATACAAGTAGAAACTTTGCTATTTCCAAACCATTTCTTTAAAAAAAATATCGATAGTTACATTGGAACACTGATATCTGTCAGGAATCCCTTAATATCCCTTGATATAAATATTTTTATTTTTTTAGTAGACAACCCAAAGTATTGATTTAGGCCCATTTTGGTATATTTCATGCCACCATTTCACCGCCAAATGCGATCAAATAAAAAAAATTGTTCACTTTTTCACAAACTTTAGGTTTCTCACTGGTTGTAAATGCTTCTCTGAGATCCACTTTGTTCAGAAATAGCAGACATATATGGCTTTGGCGCTGCTTTTTGGTAATTAGAAGGCTGCGCACCACACGTGTATTATGCCCAGCAGTGAAGAGGTTAATTAGGGAGCTTGTAGGGTTAATTTTAACTTTAGTATAGTGTAGTAGACAACCCAAAGTATTGATCTAAGCCCATTTAGGTATATTTCATGCCGCCATTTCACCGCCAAATGCGATTAAATAAAAAAAAAATCACTTTTTCACAAACTTTAGGTTTCTCACTGAAATTATTTACAAACAGCTTGTGCAATTATGGCACAAATGATTGTAAATGCTTTTCTGGGATCCCCTTTGTTCAGAAATAGAAGACATATATGGCTTTGGCATTGCTTTTTGGTAATTAGAAGGCCACTAAATGCCGCTGCGCACGATACTTGTATTATGCCCAGCAGCGAAGGGGTTAATTAGGTAGCTTGTAGGGTTAATTTTAGCTTTAGTGTAGAGATCAGCCTCCCACCTTACACATCCCACACCCTAATTCCTCCCTGACCCCTCTCAAACAGCTCTCTTCCCTCCCCACCCCACAATTGTCCCCATCATCTTAGGTACTGGCAGAAAGTCTGCCAGTTCTAAAATAAAAGGCTTTTTTTAAAAAAATAAAAAAAACAGCTCTCTAACCCTCCCCCTCTACCTTATTGTCCGTCATCTTGGGTACTGGAAGCTGTCTGCCAGTACCCAGTTTCCATACAATTAGCCTCTTTTTTTATATTTTATTTAATTTTTATTTTATTTTCGGTAGTGTAGCTTCCCCCCTCAATAACCAACCCCCCACCCCTCCCAGATTCCTTAGATAAAATTGTCCCCCTCCTCTCTCCCTTTGTTCCATAGTGTAGGGCTCCCACCCGCTCCCGCACCCGTGCGCGCTCTCGCCTCTGCCCCTGCTCGCATCGGTGCACGCTCCCGGCATCCCCGTGCGTAATCCCACCCCCCTCTGACGTGTTTACACCAGCAATGGCCACCCACCCGCCACCCTGCAACGGCTCCCACCCACTAATGATCGCACCATCTCTGGCCAATGCAGAGAGGGCCACAGAGTGGCTCTCTCTGCATTGGTGTGTTAAAAAAGGTATTGCAGTGATGCCTCAATATCGAGGCATCACGGCAATACCTTGAAAGCGGCTGTATGACAACGAGTTTTTGTATGACGTACCCTGTATGACGTTGGTCGTTAAGGGGTTAAACAATAAAAATTCTGGAGTAGATTATCCCTTTAATTTTGTTAATATTGAATTTCCATTACAATATTTTGTCTATATCTCATTGTGTAGCAGAGATAACTTGTTTTATATTTTAATATTGTAATAAATTTATTATATATTTTATCATAATTGAGTCCTCATTACTGCATAAACAAAAGAATAGCTGTGTTCATAATAGTACACCTGTCAGAACTTAGATATTATTAATTTGGATGAAATATTAATATATTTGATAATAATTTTATTATTGTTGTCAAATTATTAATATTCAAAAACATACCCAACAATGGGCCAGATTACTGCAAGTGGCGTGCTAATTAACGATCCCGCTTGAGCATTAATTGCACTAAAAGTAAGCTTTTTGTGCTTGTCTGGTTGCTCTCGTATTACAAGTTGAAAGTAAACTGTTTTTGTTTGAGTGCTTCCCCGGCGAGCGCAAAATGACAAAGTTAGAATATTGCATGCACGTTCACATATTCCCCATAGAAGTCAATGGAGCAAAAAGAAGTGGAAAAACACCCCACTCTTGCGCAAACCAGATCGCATATTCTCATGTGCGCTAACCTGACATAAAAATATGAATATTTCACATTCCAATGTTCTTCACATATAAGATAATGTTCTATTTATTCAGAAATAAATATTCTATATACCTGTATATCTGATGTTTTTTTGGTACAACATATATTTATGCCTGTATCTATACATGATTATATATAAAGGTATTGATATATACAGATATACAGTATATATATGAATATCTATTTATAAATACTTAGAACATATTCTGCTATATACAGAACATTGGAATGTAAAATATTTACAGTAAATATATAGTTAAAACCTTTATTAAAAATTAATATTGAATTTTTTCATGTTTTCATCTACTTAACTGCAAAGGGCTACAATGCACACACACACACACACATATATATATATATATATTTATATATATATATATATATATATATATATATATATATATATATATATATATATACTCTTTACCTTGTAGCAGGGGTCAGCACTCAAAATAGCAAAATCAGCTCTGGGTAAAACTTGTACATACTTCAAATAATCATTCCCGCACTCTCCGTTTGATCAATCACAAACTTTGAATCAACAAGTTTGTGATTGATCAAACGGAGAGTGCGGGAATGATTATTTGAAATATATATATATATATATATATATATATATATATATATATACATATGTATTTATGTGTTTATATGTCTGTAAATACTACATATATACACATAGAAATACATATGTATACATATATAGACAGTGATGATAGATAGATAGATAGATAGATAGATAGATAGATAGATAGATAGATAGACATATTCATCTTTAGACATGTATATGTATGTATCTCAATGTTAAGGCCCTTTGCCTGCCTTTTTGTTTTTTAACACCTGAGAGCTCATATCTTTGAGCCCTTATAGCTTTTTTGTGCAATATTTTTTAAAAAAATTATTAGCTGGTGTTATTAAGAGTGTAACTATACTTTGTAATGTATTTTTGTTGCGGTTGGGGACACCTTTTTGTTTTATGAAACATTTAATCAGAGCTCTGAAGTTGGGGTAATAATTCTGGTGTAAATCTTGATTGTGCTCAAGTGATTTTGTTCACTTTCAGCTCGTAATACGTAAACCCGACGAGAGCAAAAACCCATGATAAACCCCTTATCTCTCGCGCACAAACGTAATCTGACCCTATATATTTAGTATATATCCCAAAACTGCTGATATACTTTTATGGGGTGTCCTCAAAAACAATTCTTGCACCAGGGTCCTCTTTTTATTAGGTCCGCCACTGCTGCTTCCTGCTGTATATTTAAAAGCCTCCTCCAATACTACTGCTGCTGCCTATTGCAGCTCCCCCAGGATTAGCGTCATCCAAATTTTGTTGTTAGCGGACAAATTATTCTACTGAATATTCTGATTAAAAGAACATGCATATGAACAAAATTCTTCAGATGAACAGGAAAAAGCTAACTAATGTTTCAGCCAAAACAAACATTGTGCCCATGCATATGCCTATTATTTTTGTTGACTCGCATCTACATGGTCAAGTAATATGAAAGATGCTGGTAGCACCAAAAAAACACCAAGTAAACATGAATTATAAGAAATATGAAATGAGCTTTTCCCTGAATTTTATTTTATTGGTTAAAATGTTTATCTTCATTTTTAACTTTGTTGTTGCTGCTGTTAGGGGAACGTACAGTAAAGAACGTAAGGCAAATGATTTGCCCGTAGTTTTAAATACATTTTTTTAAGTAAAATCCGGATTATTTATCCAACAAATGCTAAAAAATGTCATTGTTTTTACTGGTTAATCATTATGATCAGATTATAAGTGGCGCTTAACTTGATATTACAAGTCCATTGTAAATCCCATTTACCAGAGAAGGGTCAGCGCAGCCGATATCGCTTTCACGCAACCTATACTTGAACGTAATAGTTGAAACTTATAGGTTATGCTTGAGTGAAAGCTGTAACTGCTCTAGAATATTTACTGTGACTTGAGACCTGAAGTGTAAGGGTTAAAAAATGTTTGTACACAACATACCAAAAATATATTAAAATAAAGTATTACACTCATATATACACTTTTTTATTAAAAAAATATTGTGTGTCTATTGTGTGTCTGTGTTTTTCACTTAGGAAAACAAATATTTTTATTTTTAAATAGATATATCTAGATATACAATATATATCAGGGGCTTATTATGGCCTAGGCCAACAAGGCCGGTGTCTAGGGCAGCAGATTTGGGAGGGGCAGCACATCTGTCCTATACTCTTTTACAGAGAAGACAAGGTACATGCGATGATTAAGGTCACTCTTTACAGGCAGTGCTCCTTTAAACCGTTGCTTCATTTAGAGCCGCCGGCATTTTTGCAGTGGAAGCGTTCTTGGTGAGAAACTTGATAGGGGATATGCTTCCAAGGTGAGGCTGGAGGAGAAGGCCTTGTGCCAATATGCTGCCTCCCCTTATCAGCTGTAGTTGGTCTGCGAACGCAATGCTTATTGCAGGTCTTAGCAGCTAACAGACTGGATGCGTCTGTGCACTGCAAATCCCATTGCTAATGTATGTTAGCTACTAATAGCTAGCTTTCTCTGCATTCATGAACCCATGGAGTAAATAGTAAACGGACACTTAAAAAGTTTAATTACTTGAATAATGGTAATTAATGTATGTTGTGTTGTTGCATGTAAAGGGCAGTGATTGTTTCAAAGTGTATTCTTCTTTCCTTCCCATCCTCTCTCCCTTCTTTCTCCCTCCCTTCCTCCCTCAACTCACTCCCTCCCTTCTTTCCCTCCCTCCCTTCTTTCTCTCAACTCCCTCCCTTGCTCCCTTCTTTCACTCTTTTCTTTCCCTCAACACTTTTCTCTCTCTCCCTCCCTTCCTGCTTATATATATATATATATATATATATATATATATATATATATATATATATATATATATAGAGAGAGAGAGAGAGAGAGAGAGAGAGAGAGAGAGAGTGGGGAGAGAGAGAGAGAACTATCTGTTTAAAAATAAAAAATAAAACATTTTGATCAATGTAAAGAACATAGGAATGTGAAGTACCCAACGCACCTTTGGCTTTATCGCAGTTGATTTGTGTTTCTTCCTAAGATCTTACTTTGGGACATATTTCTTAAAGGATTACTTTCTGTTATAATTTTTAAGCTAAACAACTAACATATTAAAGTTAATAAACATTAATTATAACCTACTGACCTATATTTTCTCCAAATTGAAGTTTCATAACGTTCTAAAAGTTATATCTTTTATTCGCCGATGATGTCACGTTATCCTGCCCGCTATTTTCAGCACTGCATGTTCAAAATACTTAAACCAATAACTTTGTGTTTAAAGCGCCATTTTGAAACCTAGGTATTGTAAACGGATTGGTACAGAGCAAAGGATACCCACGGAGTGGGTTTGGAAAACAATTAAATTTGCAGACAAGATTTCTGATATACGGTAGAGATATGTTAATGAAATGCTATTGATAAAAAGCGTATTTGGGGTAGTTAATTAGTAACAGGCATAGAAAATATTTACTTACAGTGGCCCTTTAAAGACCGGCCAAAGAATGTTCCCAGCCAGCGAACCTGTCCATTTGCATTCAGGCGTTACAATGTGCTTCTTCTCTTGCAATAGCAGGCCTGAACCTCAAGGGCTCCGATGATACATACAAAACTTGACAAATGGAGCCCAATTAGAAAGCATATTCACAAAATGAATTCTTGATAAAATAGTATAGAATTACCTCTGTGTCATCAATAAATCTCGGAGATCAACAGCAAATTCAGTGGATTAATAAACTAAGAACTGCACATAAGGGACAGGTTGATTTATAGAAATCTAAAACTTGAGTCTGTATGTAATACAAATGAATTGTGTCTTCTGTAATTAAAAAAGTAGATTTTTAAAAAATGTTGATGTATCTAAAGAATAGAATACACAACACTGCACACTGTGAGAGGTTATGACACTCAGGGTATGAGTGTGTTGTTACAACCTATGTAAGACAAATCTATCATTAATTTCCTTAAACATAAATACAACTTCTATTATATGCCAGTACTGCAATACAGTGTATTTACATGCATTTTATTAAATCATTCTAATGGTATACTGTATTTAAACTGTAATAATTCAAACATACAGTACTTTAAAATATATATAGCACTAGAAAATAATAAACATATTGCGCATACATATAATCTTCTGCCAATCACTTTCTGATGACATTATATATGTAAATCAATACAGACTATGCAATATATAAAAGTTGGTGGAATGTGCATTTTTTAATGTATTTGTTGTAATGTCACGTGTATTTAATAGGAATAATCCATTTGAAGAGAGGGATATTAATTCCTGCTTATATATTTTTGCTTTATAATTTGTATAACGATTATAATCATAAATATGATACTAATAGAAATTACATTATTATTATTATCATTAATAATAAGAATGAAATAATAATAATTAGTGTTA